>NW_026596095.1:17076253-17200018 GCF_907164565.1 Psammomys obesus | reverse complement strand
CACACACACACACACACACACACACACACACACACACACACACACACTCCTATTGTTTCCTTCCTCCCCCACACCAGCACCAGGCTTATACGTTTATGTGACCACACTTGGCTTTTTATATGAGTTCTGAGGACTTGAACTCAAGTCCTTCTGGTTGTACTGCAAGTGCTCTTAGCCACCCAGCATCTCCCCAGCCTGTGTTTTCTAATCGCAGTTTAATAATTTTAATGCTGTAGTTTATAGAAGGGCACTTGCATTCAATGAGGCCTTCTAATAAGCAGGCATTCTATCTGCTGAATTAGAAAGATTTCTGCCTTCTCGGGCACTGAAGCTTTGGATGCTGTAGCAAAAAAAGAGAGCCATGTGCCATTTTTGCTTTTCTCCTACTTATTCTATTGACATGAATTGCTATTTAGTCTTCTGACTGCTGAGTGTTTGTCTTTAGGACATTTTGTTTTCTTGGCCAAGATAGTAATTGCTACTGCTAATTTTTTTTTTTCCATTTTGTTTATCTGGTCCACGTTCTAAGTCGCCTACTCTAATTTGTTTTTCTATTGCTTGCTTTGCTGTTTTTAGATTTCTGTTTGTTCTCATTATGGATTGTTTAAATTTTGTGAATGGCTGCCATTGATTTGTCAGAAAAAAATATTTTGGTCCAAATTACTATTGATTTGAATTATCATTAGATGCAAACGTTGCTCTAGTTGAGCCCTTCTGGCTGGACTTGGTTGGCATCTCAGGCGATGCTTCATATAGCAGTCTCCACCGGGCTCCCGGAGTGATCAGCTCTGATGCCTTTCCACTCTGCCTACAAGCTGGAGACATATTTGTGCAGTGACTGAGACTCCTCAACTCTTTTCCTAAATAATGCCTTTCCTGAAGCAGCGAGCTCACTCACAGGTCCCAGCTACTTCTTCCTTTGTTTTGGAACACTCTGAAGTTAGAAGAAATGTATACTTTTTTGACATGAAAAGCTGAGAGATGGATGTGAATCTAAGCTATAAATTTTCTGTTTAACTTTACAGACTGAAAGTGATGATTCTCTTGCGGGTCTAAAATGCTTTAGTGCCCACTAAAGCATTGTGGGTGGAGAGCCCATGCTAGTGTATGAGTGGAGTGTATGTTTACTTTCTATTTGTTTGAAACATGCTCTCATTATGTACAGAAGACTGGCCTCAACCTCACCATCCTTGCCTCAGCTTTCCGGTTGTTAGCAGTAGAGGCATGTACCACCATACCCGTGTCCTACTTTAATTCTGTTGTGGTGGTAAACCACTCTGGCCACAGGGAAGGAAAAGGGTTTATTACAATTCCAAGTCACATTCCATCGCTGAGGGACATCAACACTGGAACCTGAGGACCAGCCCACTTGCTATTTCACACAGCATCACCTCCAGCCACAGACCTCACTTTACAGCCAAAGGAGCATGGCAGAATCCATAGGGACGCTGCTTTCTGGATGGCAGGCAGAGACATGCTCAGCCAGCATTTTCCTATAGTCCAGGATCACCAGGTGGAGCCCAGTGCCACCCTCCGTGAACTGGGCCCTTCTACATCAATGAACAGTCTTCCATAGATATGCCCACAGACAAAGGCAATTACTCAGTCGATGCTTTCTTTCTAGGTGATTATTCTAAGACTTGTAGCAAGCTGACATTTAAAGCTCACCATCACATCTGGCCATGAACAGCTTATTTGAATGATCAGGTGCTTTTTTTTTTTTTTAATGCAGTATTTTGCCGTGAAGGTTTTCAAAAGTGCCTAAGTAGAAAACTTGTTGCAGTGAACAGCCATAAACCACTGAGAGTCTACCACTAACATTTTATTATGTGTTTGTCACATCTCTAACATCCGTCAGTCCTTTAATCCAGTTACCAAGAATCTTAGTTTTAATATATTTCTTGTTAAGTTGAAGACAATGGTACATTTCCCCAAAATAGTTCAGTTATAGATCATCAATAAGAGAGTTCAGTACTTGCTTCGTTTGTTTCTTTCACCATAAAACCTACTATGTTTGAGGAAATGGACACATACACCCATGCAACCTAAGCTCCTATTAAAATGTAGATATTATCATCAGCTCAGAAGGCTCCTTTGCCTTCCTCTCAACCCTCTGCTCCCACCTGTCTTAGTTAGGGTTTCCATTGCTTTGATGAGATACCATGACCACACAGAAGGAAAACATTTCATTGGGGCTGGCTTACAGTTCAGAGGGTTATTAGTCCATTGTTATCATGGTGGGAAACATAGCAGCACCCAGGCAGACATGGTGCTGGAGGACCTGAGAATGCTATATCCAGAGCGGCAGGAAGTAGGAAGAGAGTGACACTGGGCCTGGCTTGAGCATCTGAAACCTCAACGCTCACCCCAGTGACACACTTCCTCCAAGAAGGCCACGCCTCCTTGCAGTGCCACTCCCTCTGAGCCTACGGAGGCTATTTTTATTCAAACTACCACATCCACCATCGATGAAAAGTCTACTGTACAACTTCTAGTAAACAGAATTATAAGCTGTGCGCTCCATGGGTAAGTTTCCTTTCATTCCAGCTGCCTTCTTCTATGTATCCCTGTTCTGTGTACCAGCAATTCATTCCTTTTTGTGGCTGGATGACACTCCATTGCGTGACCGACTCCTCTTTTCTTTGGCTATGTTGAATAAAATTACTGTAAACATTCTCAATTTTTTTCATACTTTGAGAAGGAATGTAATTACAGGCTCATAGAATAGCCTCATACAGAATCTTCCTGTGGCTATTATCAATTTTAATTCTGCCCATAATGCAGGCAGATTGAGTTGTTCTGTTTTAGCTTTACATGCTCTGGCAAAGTACTGGTAGCTCACAGTGGTTGTTTTGCATTTCCCAGGTGTTTGTTTGTTTGTTTGTTTTGAGACAGAGCCTTGAACTTATTTTGTGGTGGCAGCTGACTTTGAAGCCTTAAACCTTCCATCTCTACCACTAAGGAGCAAGGAGCACAGGTGTATTCCACTACACTTGGCTGTCAGATGTCTTATTTGTAATGATGCTTAAGAACAATATCAGCACAATGTCAAATTTATGGTTGCAGAGTCAGGTAAATGTTAAATCAATCAAACAGAGTCATAGTACAACACAAGGCAATGGGTACATCTCAGTGAATGCTTAGTGTGGTTAGCCAGAGGCCTGAGCTCAATCCCTGGCTCCAAATAAAAGTGAAACACCAGGAAAGTAACATCTGGGATGGTACCTAAGTGTGACAACGTTTACGGAACTGCCCTGTGAGCACCTTGAGGAATGCTTTTTACCAGGGAGGTTATTTTTCAGATATTCTCCATTTCCATCCGTGTGTGTGTGTGTGTGTGTGTGTGTGTGTGTGTGTGTGTGCTTGTGTATATGTGATGTGTGTGGCCTCTAGAGATCAATTTTGGGTGTCTTTTCCATTGCTCGACACCCTATTTTCTCAAACAAGGACTGCTTGGGTGCTTGGAATTTGAACAAAGTCCTCCTGTCTTCATAGCAAGCACTTTACCAACAGCCACCTTCCCAGCCCTCCATGATGTTTTTGATTGTTTGCTTTAAAACAGATCAACATCAATATTTCAGAAATCCTAACCCACTACTGTTCAGTACGACCACTGAGCTTTGAGATTAAGTCAGATTCTGTGTGTTAAAAGGGGAAATTTATTAGAGCAGTAATGTCAAGCAGAGTTGCTACAAAATTGAGAAAAATCAAACAAAGCCAAATGAATATGATCTGGGAAGAGGAAGCATCCAGGAGCAGATCAGGCTCTGAAAAACTTAGGAGTAGTACCCACTGCCAGCTTTTACGGAAAGCAGATGGAAAGCCCAGAGACAGTGTAATTACTGCGGGCTCGCTGGGTATTGCTATTCACTGAAGCTCTGCTGTTGACTTGACTCTCTTTTGTATACACACCTGTCCAAGTCAGTGGCCTCTTACCAGGCCCCACTTAACATATGTAAACCAGGGGACACTTTTCTCAGTCATCCTGGTACTTTTGAGGTTGTCCTAGATTATTGCTGCAAAGGGACATTACAACAGCAACTCTTACAGACCATTATTGTATCTTGGTGGAGATCATAGCGGCATGCAGGCTGACATGGTGCTGAGGCGTGGAGAGCTCCCCAGGCAGCAACAGGAGACTGTGTGTCACACTGGCAGAGCTTGAGCATCAGCAACATCAAGGCCCACCCCCACAGTGACACACTTCCTCCAACAAGGCCACACCTCCTAATACTGCCATGCCCTATGGGCCAAGCATTCCAACACATGAGTCTGTGGGGGCAATACCTATTCAAACCACCACAGAGGTCATGCCTTAAAACTGTCTAAGTGTGTAAAACCAAAGCAAAAGGCAATGATACTAAAGGCAAAAGTAGCCAGATACTGATCCATTTGAATTTTGCAGTTAGCTTGCTGGGTTCTGGGTCCACTACTTACCAGCTGTGTGACCTTGGCAAACTGCTTTCTGCTGCTTCAGTCTCTTTATGAAATTGATTGTAATATCATCTTCATATGGCGTTCAGAGGGACACTGAGTGGAAATGTGTAAACAGCACATTGTAATCACCATCCAAAAGCCAGGATACTATTATTGTTGTTCTGGGGACACCAATCAGCACCAACGTCTCACCTGAGGTATGGGATAGGGGACTAACTATCTCTGGAAAGCAAAGAGATTGGCAGATTCTAGACTAGGCACGTTGTGTCGGGACTCACTCAGCATAGCAAGTTGCTTTTCTTCTGGGCTCCGGCACCTCCTAACTCTCAGTGTGAGGCTGACCCTGTTCCTTGGCTCTGTGACCAAGGTTCGGCCAGTTAACATTTTCCATCCTTCTGTTCACATGGATCGGTTCAGAGATGGACTCCCAATCTCAGCCACAATAATAGCGCTCACTCCTGGGATTTCTGCTGGCACTCTTGAGGAGCAGTGGCTTCCCTGCTGAAGCTGATAAGGCAGAATGATCCTGCTTCCATCCTCCAGAGAGAGCCTGCCTGAGATTTAATCCCATGGAGAGAATTGCAGAGTTGGGGACAGAGTCTGGACTGACATTTACCCCCCCCCCGCTCTCAACCCCATTAAACAAGTTTAAGTATGGTACCTGTCTTTTATAGCTGCCCCTCCCGATAAGGACTTTAATCTGACATAAATTCAAGTCACTCTAGAAGAGGCAACGTCAACGAAGAACTGCCTCTGTCAGATTGGCCCGTGGGCCATTTGTCCATCCATGTGTCTGTGGACCATTTTCTTACTGGGGGGAGGACCCAGCCTACTGTGCAGTACCATTTCTAGGCAGATGGGCCTAGGCTGCATAAGAAAGAGAGCTGAGCAAGTTATGGGGAACCAATCAGCAAGTGGCATTCCTTCATGGTTTCTGCTCTGATTCCTGCCTTCAATTCCTGCCTGGGCTTCCCTTAACAACAGATCTTCACCTGTAAGTGTAAAGTACCATAAATCTTTTCCTCCTCAAGTTGCTTTTGATTATGGTGTTTGTCACAGCAATAGAGAGCAAACAAAGACAGGGTGTCGCTGTGCTTATGTGATCGCTTATCTCTGCTGAAACTTCTGTAGGTGGTTTGTCTTGGTTATCGGGGAAGACGCGGCCACGACCAGGCACTTTTGAACAGTCTAACAGAGAAGAAGATGCTTTGGAGAGAAACAAGGCCGGCCAGTTTATGGAGAAGCACTGCGGGAACTGGATTCCGTGGTGAGACGGAACTGAGCGGGCTGTGAGAGGAATTAGAGCAGGGCTCTTTCCCAGCCATTGCCCTGGCACTGCAAATACAGATGTGGTAATCCTTTGGTTGCATGTCTGCCAGATGATTACAAGGCACCATTTCTTAGGCAAACAGGCTCGGGGAGGCAGAAGATGTGCTGTTGGTAGTTGGCTGTTCCCTCTTGGTTGCTGCTACGGAGATATCTAGAACCTTCGCATCCTGGTCTCAATACTCTCTGACAAGGCCTTTCCCGAAGGTCCTACTTCACACCCTTGCCTGGACTAAGACTCCTGTAAGCACGATGGAATCACCTGACTTCAGTCAGGCTGGCCCTCTGGAAAAGGTGCCTTGCGGTCATCCAGCTGCACTGGAACTAAGCCTGAGATTACCACGTCTATATTTAGTAACTTCTAATCACAGAATCAGTAAACGTTCCTTCTTAGCGCCAAGCGGGATAATCGTACCTACTCCTGTTAGCATCTCTCGAGCCTCAAAGAGCAGTTACTCCTAACGAGCAAGCCGAGGCTCAGAGGATTGTGCATGCTATTGGATGATGTGTGGACAGTGCCTGGAAGGTGTCGCTGGGATTAGTCACTGGGGGATTAAAGTTGTTGCCTTTAACACTGCTAAGCTGGAACCCAAGGGCTCTTTCTTGGGTAACAATCATTCTAAGTCTACTAAGGTGAACACCCTGGAACCCAGACTAATAGTAAAGCAACAGAGTGCTATCAAGGAATAGGTAGGCTCAGCGGAGTTAGGAGCAGAAAGAGACGATATGGATGGGTAGTTATGCAGAAAAGACAGTCACATTAACCTGTGATGGCTGATCAAAAGGTCTGGCTGTTAAGCTTTAAACCCAAGTGCTTCTGACATGCTGGGGTTTTATTTTATTTTTTCAACTTTTTTTCATTTTTATTTTTTTTTCCAGTTTTGAAAGAGTTTTATTCATGAAAGATACAATGAGTGATAGAATCTAGAAGTTGTGCTTTGGTTGAATATGGTATTTGAAGAGACTGAAGCAGTGAGCGCATTTAGGACAATGAGATTGTAGTACAGGCAGGAAAACTTGCGCTGTGTTGAGAATTTTTATTTATTTATTTATTTTTTTATTTTTCTTTTTAGTTACAATTTGTTAACTCTGTGTCCCAGCTGTATCCCGCTCCTTCATTCCCTCCCCCTCCCCAACTCCCTCCCTGGTCTCCTCCCTGCCCCTTTCCAAGTCCACTGATAGGGGAGGACCTCCTCCCCTTTCATTTTCAATTTTTATTTTTATTAATTACAGTTTATTCACTTTGTATCCCACCTGTAGCTCCCTCCCTTTCCCCCTTCCAATCCTACCCTCCTTCCTTCTTCTTTACCCATGCCCCTCCCCCAGTCCACTGATAGGGGAGGTCCTCCTCCCCTTCCATCTGATCCTAGTCTGTCAGGTCTCATCAGCACTGGCTGCATTGTCTTCCTCTGTGGCCTGGGAAGGCTGTACCCCCTGAGGAAGAGGTGATCAAAGAGCAGCCCAATCAGTTCATGTCGGAGACCGTCCCTGTCCTCATCACTAGGGAACCCACTTGGACACTGAGCTGTCATGGGCTACATCTGTGCAGGGGTTCTAGGTTGTCTCCATGAATGGTCCTTGGTTGGAGTATCAGTCCCAGAAAACACCTGTGTCCAGAGTTTTTGATTCTGTTGCTCTCCTTGTGGAGCTCCTGTCTCCTCCAGGTTTTCTATGTCCCCCTTTATTTTTATTTTTATTTTATTTTATTTTATTTTTAATTACACTTTATTTACTTTGTATCCCCCCTCTAGTTCCCTCCCTCCTCCCTCCCAGTCCCTCTCTTTCTCCCCCTTCTCCATGCATGCCCCTCCCCAAGTCCAGTGGTAGGGGAAGGTTTCCTTTCTTTCCCTTCTGATCCTAGTCTGTTAGGTCTCATCAGGAGTGGCTGCATTGTCTTCCTCTGTGGCCTGGTAAGGCTGCTCTCTCCTCAAGGCTTCCCCTTTTTTTATAAGATTTCCTGCACTCTGCCCAAAGTTTGCCCATAAGTCTCAGCATCTGTTTTGATACTCTGCAGGGTAGAGTCTTTCAGAGGTCCTCTGTGGTAGGCTCCTGTCCTATTCCCTGTTTTCTTCCTCTTCTGATGTCCATCCTCTTTGCCTTTCTGAATAGGGACTGAGCATCTTACCCAGAGTCCTCCTTGTTTAGCTTCTTTAGGGGTACAGATTTTAGTATGTTTATCCTATATTATATGTCTAATATCCAATTGTAAGTGATATACAATGATATATACCATGGGTGTCTTTCTGCTTCTGGGATACCTCAATCAGGATGATCTTTTCTAGTTCCCACCATTTGCCTGCAAATTTCATGATTTCCTTGTTTTTAATTGCTGAGTAGTATTCCATTGTGTAAATGTACCATGACTTCTGTATCCATTCCTCAGTTGAGGGACATCTGGTTTGTTTCCAGGTTCTGGCTATTACAAATAAAGCTGCTACAAATATGATTGAGCAAATGTCCTTGTTGTGTACTTCAGCATCTTTTGGATATATGCAGTCGGGGGTTTTAAATGCTCCTTCCCAGTTGTATAACACTATTTGGGGAGGGAACTGTGGAAGTGTCACCCTGCTGGAAGAGGAAGGTCAGGGAGGGGGGAACACTGAAAGTTATATGGAATCCATGCTCCCTGTGAGCCTGAGCGGCCTTCATCATAGGCTTACACCACCATGAACTAAGTTGCCATGTCGTGTCTTCTCCTCCATGATGAATGGACCGCCTGAAATCGTGGGCCAAAACGACATCCCCTCCGTTAGCTGGGTCTGTGATGTACAAAGTTACTAACACATGTGGAGTCCAAAGGCAGATAAGAGCCTTGTGGTTTTTCTTCCTTAGCAGCCTGCCCGGAACCTCTCAGCTCCATGAATGATAGCTCGAGAGGAGGTAGGTAGCTGCCAGCTCGGTTCTAGGTTGATTTGTCTGTGTTCTGTAACCAAAGTCTCTAGCAATAGGGTCTCACCATCGAGTTCTGGTGGGCAACCAAGAGACCTGGCAACAAAAAGTATTATTTTGGGAGTCTCTTGACCTCCCCACTCCCATCCCCGGCCAACAACTTACAGGAAGGTATCTCCATTCTAACACACTGTGACTCCTGGGGGCAGCATGATCTACTCACGCGGAGTATTTCCATTCAAATTATCTTTTTCTTAAATATACTTTAGCTGGCTTATAAAGTGTTACCCTTCATTTAGTCTTTTAAAATATCTTTAGCTTTGGTTAACCTTCCCCCCATTCTTCCCCGACTCTTATTCCCCTCTTGTTGCTTAAGCCTTTCTATACCTACAATTTCTCTTCTCTTGCACATTTCATGTGTTTTCCTGTCCTTACCCTTAAGCAGTGGTTCTCCACCTTCCTCATGCTGAAACCCTTCAATACAGTCCGCCATGTTACGGTGATCACCCAAACGTAAAATTATTTCATTGCTACCTCCTAACTGTAATTTTGCTACTCTTGTGAATTGGAATATATATGTCTGATATACAGAATATCTAATATGTGACCTTAAAGGTTGAGAACTGTTGCCCTTAAGACATCGCCTCCTTTAATTCCCAACCTCTACCTCTTCCTTGCTTGCAGCTTCTGTAAATGCTCACTCCAAATTAAATTAAAAAATCAAATTGAAAGCTATATCCACTTATGTTATAGGAGCTGTACAAAGTGCTGCTACAAAAGTGTCTCCTTGCCGGGTGATGGTGGCACATGCCTTTAGTCCCAGCACTCAGGAGGAAGAAGAAGGCAGCTCTCTGTGAGTTTGAGGACAGCCTGGTCTACAAAGCAAGTTCCAGGACAGCTGAGGCTACACAGAGAAACCTTGTCTCAAAAACAACAACAAAGAGTGTCTCTTCATGGGCTAATAGTCTGTTTGAGGAGACAGTTACTAGGCCACACTGGTTTATAACTACTAAGACAAATCACACTGTATGCTAGTGGAGCCAACCCTGTCTACAGGGATCAGCAAAGACTGCTGAGAGCAGGAAGAGGAGGAGCTGGGAAGCCATAGAAAGTGTGACACCTTTCTCTGCAGGTTGGAGGAGGATCTAGGAAGCCCTGGAAAGTGTGAAGACCCTTTCTGCAAAGTGAGGAGTGGGAGGAAGCGTGAAGGAGGCGGCAGTTGCCTCCATGGAAGAACTGAAGGCATGCTCGATTGAATGGGGAAGGTTGAAAATTCTAGGGTAATTGGAGACCCCACTAAGTTTCATTGAACTCAGTACTTTACCCACGAACCCATCTCCCCAGCCTCAGAATAGCACATTGTTGAAGAAATTGCATGTTCCGCAGCCACTATTAAATTTTTTTTCCCCTCAGGTTACAAAAGCCCAAATTCCCCTGCCCCAAATAGATCAGTGAGGACAATAATGATTGTTGTAGTCAGTGGCTGTCCGCTGGGGCTAAACTTACTGATGAGGACCAGAGTTCAAATCCCCAGGACCCACACAGAAACCACCAAGCACAACAGCTGTCTGTGAGCCCAGCACTTTGGAGACAAAGACGGTAGAGCCCTGGAGTAAGCTGGCTGGTTACGCTAGCTGGAGCTGGAGAGCTCCCTGTTTACTGAGAGACTGCCTCAAAACTAAAAACATGGATCGTGATCGAGAAAGACATTCACTGACATGAAAATGTACACCTTGTACCCCCCACGCTGCATGAGCTTACATACATGCCAACACAGATAATCACACCCCGCCCCCAACAAAGAGTAAAATTAAAAGTTGCAAAAAAAAAAAAAACCAAACAAACAAACAAAAAATTCTTCTTTCTGTGATATACACTGTAAGTGCAGAAGCCTGTCAAGTGAAAGGCTAGCACATTTCATCAAATGGATGCTGGTCCAGGGTAGCAGTGTCCTTGTCTCCCTTTCTGAAAGGCTCCTGTCACATACCATACACATTGCTCCCCCAAGAGGTTCACTGGCTTCTAAAGCAGCACAACTTCACTTACTTCGTCTGCTGTAACCCAGGCAAGGGTTGCCAAGTTGATGAATGAATTTACCATATATGTGTGTGTGTGTGTGTGTGGCTTCTAAGTAGCAAAGAAGGATATGGTTCCATATTACATATTCACGAGACACATGCTTTAATATGGGAACTGGAATTAATCAATGCTCGCTGTACAAAAGTCTGTTTTGCTTCAATCATTTAATCTTATCACCTAATTTTTTTTTCCCCTTGAAAGCTTCTGGGAAATTTCCAGAATGGTCTATTGAACTATAAATGTGAATCTAATTATAATTTACCAGAAAGTAAGCCCCAGGCATGTTTTTACAGGTTTAGACTTCTCTGGTTAGTTCTCATAGCAGAAAAGTGAGGGGAAAAAGTAGTTTTGGACAGGAGCTCTGAGTCCCATCCAGATTTCAGTGTACGTGAAGGAATCTGGGGAAAATTTGCATTTAAGTGAGTCCCATTAATATTTCTTCTTATGAAAATATTATAATTGCTGTAGCAAACATGGGGGCAGGAAGCACTTGGCTTTTGTTCAGGCTATCACTCGTGAACATTGTTAAATGGAAGCCACAGAGACAGAGGCCTGTGGTCTCAGGGTCATGAGCTATAGTATCTTGTTAAAATGGAACTCATACCGTTCAGCATTCACGTATATTCTTAAGACCACAAAGAGCTGTGCCCTTCCAGGGATGGGGGCAGGGAGGGAAAGACAAAACCAAACCACAAAAGGAGTGAGTGCTTTTCTTGCCAAAGAATGTTTGATTGAGTGGCTCTTAAGAGCTCAAGAAGGCACAGCCTGGGTTTGGCTGATTTGCAGCTGCACAGGTATCAATCTGAGGAAAATGCCTGAGACATTTAGAAGTTGCTGCCTCTTCTAAGTTGCATTGGAGATCTAACCATCTCTCCAGGTGTTCTGTGAGCCGTGAGACATGTAGTGGTTCCAGTACTTCTACAGAGAACTGATGGAAGGGGTGGGAGAGCTGCTGAATGCAAATGACATCTCCTGGGTTCTAGCCTGGTAGAGGCTCGCTATGGTACATGCTGAGTAACATTCGCTAAGGGTGGAAAACATGCCAAATGCAGAGGCCTTTATTTATGAATAAGAGGTGATCACCATCCATGTTTGATGGATGAGGAAGTCAAGACAGCAAGAAGCTGAGTGGCTTGCCCAAAGTCACACAGCTCATTGAAGATAGACTTCAGATCTATATGTTTTGACCCTGACGCACACCCTGTTTGACTTTTTGCTGAGCAGTTTCAAGGGTATATCAGAAGGAATTTGTAGGAGCTGAGTGTGGTGGTCCATGCCTGTAATCCCAGCACTCCGGGAGGCAGAGGAAAGTGGAGCACTGTGAGTTCTAGGACATCCTGGGTCTATAAAATTAGTGTAGGACAGCCAAGGCTACACAGAGAAACCCTGTCTCAAACACAAACAAACAAACAAACAAAGAAATAAAATAAAATAATGAAGAAGGACTTTGTAGGCAAAGTTACAGGAAGAACTAAATTCTTTTTGCGTGGGTTCCATCCACTGTTTCACAGCTTTGTCTTTTTTTGGTAGAAGTCAAGGTAGGGCCGTCAGTTTCTAAGTCCCCAGTTGCTGTTTCTTTTCCTAATGCGTCTAAAATTTCCACTTGATTTTCTTTGAGTCTGTGCCAACTAAATGGGTACAAGCTAAAAAGCTGGTTTAACTTGACCTCAAGTAAGTCTCTGTCCATATGAATTGACGGAGGCAGGTGTGGCTCCAGCTGGGAGAAGGGACTCACAGGTCAGCTGGAGATGAGGAGTGTGACACATTGAAGGTGAGGGGCTAGGTTGGGAACACACAAAATGGTCAGGGAGGGACTTAAAGCGAATACAGGACTCAAGCTGGCCAGAACAGAGTTCTTTAAAGCCACATAAAGCCTTTTAACTTGAATAACTGGACCAACAGCAGACACTTGGAAAAAAACAAAACAAAAAGCAGTGAGAAGTCACAGCTCTGGTGACAAGGTACCTACTGACAAAGAGGCAAAGTCAAATGGGAAGTCCCCCTTCTGGAAGTCTCCAGGGTCTTCAGCCATGGGAGTCTTCTGGAGCAAAAGCCAGCTGGCTCAAATTCACTCTGCCACAAGACACACCCGACAGCCGGGGCTGGGGGAAGAGTGACAATGACAAGCTGGCAGCCAAAAGAACATAAAGCAGATTTTATGGCCTGAAAGCTGAGCTCATACCACAGGGGAAAGCAGTGAGGGGCTATCGCTTACAAAGGACCAAGAGCTCTGGGGCTTTGTCAGTTGGAGAAATCAGGCAACTCCTTCATTCTGTGTTGCTTATGTGTATTACGAAACTATCATTATACCCTTGGCGGTGTGGAAACATCCCATAATGTAACTGATTTACATGTCCATCCTGTCCGTCCTCCCTTAAACTTCCCTGCTTTGAAAGTTTCAAAACGTAGACCATGCTCACCTCAAACTCCTTCCATCGATGAAGCTGACCTTAAACTGCTGATCCTCTTGTCTCCACGTCCCACTACAGATAGGCACCACCTTGTCCAAAATGCATAATTTTATTTATTTAAAGCTTTAACTTAAGTCATCTTTATTTAACTTGCAAAAACATTTTGTGCGTGAATGTGTTTATGTGAGCTTCAGCAAACATTTGTGTGTGTGTGTGTGTGTTGAGTGGGAGGAGATGGATATGTGTATATGTTTGTGTGTGCCTCTGTGTGTGTGAGTGTATGTTATGTGGGAGGGGTATGTGTGCCTGTCTGTGTGTGCCTCTCTGTCTCTCTCTTTCTCTGTGTGTGCATGCGTGTGTGCGTGCATGTGTATGTGTGTTTGTGGGCGTGTGTATGCAGGCCAAAAGGCCATCAGGTCCCTTGGAGCTAGAGTTACAGTCATTTTCAGGGTCCTGACTTATTACATGAGTTCTAGGACTCAAATTCTGGTTCTCATGATTGCAGAGCAAGAGAGCTCTTAACTGCTAAGCCATCTCTCTAGCTCCAAAGTTCCTATTTTAGAAATTAATTTTACATCTCACAGCTACAAGGAGGACTAAGTGTGGGTGCCTTAGATTTCCAGGCACATAAATATTTATTGACTGAATAAATCAATGTTTGCCCTTGCTGAGACACTATGCCTCTGGTCGTTCTTTCTGTGTTATCTAGAATAAAATATTAAAATTATGATCAAAACACTACTTTTAACTCATTTAACCAAAACGTAATTAAGTAACTGTCATTATCATTTGCACGGTGCCTTGCAGTAGGCTTTGTGAAATTTCTCCAAAGCCTGACCTGCTTTTGTGATGGTGAGAGAACAAGTTCAGGGCCTCGTGGTTTACCTGTACCTGATTGTACAATTAGATTTCTGCTCTTCTGGTGAGCTCAGCCTGTTAACTGGGGATACAGTGGTTTTGTAGGAATTTAATGGGAATATTGCAAAAAGGGAGGAAGTGTGCAAAGCTCTTTGGTAATCATACTGTGTGACCTTGGTGTGTCCATTGACTGGAATGACACTGCACATGGACACACTTGCGGTTTTAAGTCTCGGAACTATCTCAGTTTCCAACCTGACAACATAGCTCAACTCAGTTTGGTTCAAAAAACTGAGTTATTTAAAGTCGTAGGAAATATTCATGTTTTTGCCACTGAAAGAAACTTTGAGTCTTTGGGGGAAATGGTTGGGTCTGGGTTTGGGTCTGCAAGACAAAAGACACCCTACTACCAATAAGAAGAAAAACAGAAGTCTTCTGAGACTACTGAGGACATGACAAGAAAACGTGGAAGACATGCTCACAAATGGGAGGACTTGAGAAGTCAAAAGCTATCAAGGACTCCAGCTGGATCAAATATATTGTGTATAAAGAAATCAGTGCATCCATAAAGATAACAAAAGAGTAAAAGAAGCAAGTTCAGGATTCAAAAGCATTTACGGTGGCTATGTCTCAAGACTGGAAACTGGTTATTTAAGCAAAGAGTCAGAGACTTGCCATCCTTTCTCTATAAATTCAGTTCAGATTGCCTAAGGGCAGTGGGTCTCAATTTGTGTGTCTCGACTCCTTTGGGTCTGATATCCTGCCTATTAGATATTTACATTATGATTCATAACAGTTGCAAAATTACAGCTATGGAGTAGCAACAAAATAGTTTTATGGCTGGGGTCACCACAACATGTGTTAAAGCGTCACAGCATTAGAAAGGGTGAGGACCAGTGACCTAGGATAAGGAATTTTAAAAAAAAAATTAACACAAAAAGAATTCTAGTTAATATATGCAAACCTGCCATCCCAGCACTGAGGAGGCTGAGGCGAGGGGATCACAGGTTCAAGGCCGGTCGGGGCTACAAGAGGAGGAGACTCTTCTGTCAAGCAAACAAAGAGACAGACAGGCATCTTGGAAATAATCATAGGTTTTATTTTAAAATTTTGTTCCCTTTGTGTGTGTGTGTGTGTGTGTGTGTGTGTGTGTGTGTACTTGTGTCACAGCTTGTGTGGAGAGCAGAGGACAACTTTTAAGAGTTTTTCTTCTTCCACAATATGTCTGTCCTGGCAATCGAACCAAGGATGTAAGGTTTCCTGGCAAGTGGTTTTACCTGTCTCTCTGGCTCAGTCACAGACATTTAAAACAAGGATAGGATATTACATGATAGAAACTAGTACTAAGTTTGCCAAGTTTTATAATACCGATAGCATGGTTATATAAGAGGAAGAAAATGTCTCTTTGAAAAAATGCTTTTTGAGCCAGGTGGTGATGGCACACACTTTTAATTCCAGCACTCAGGGAGGCTGAGGCAGGTGGGTCTCTTTGAGTTTGAAGCTGAACCAGTCTATAGAGTTAGTTTTAGGACAGCCAAGGCTACACAGAGGATCCCTGTCTTGAAAAACCGAGAGAGAGAGAGAGAGAGAGAGAGAGAGAGAGAGCCTTTTTATAGTGCTTAAAGGTGAAATGTCATGTTTGAGCATTGCTTCAAAATAAATATGGTAGAAAAGTTATGCACTGGAATATGGCCACCCAGTGCGATACTCTCGCCACCTTCTACACCCTTTCATTCTAAAACTCTCATAATAAAGGGTTTGATTGGTGGCTGGTACAATGAAACTCCTAATCGAACTATCAGCAACATTTCAAAACATAGTAACTATGTCACATTGCTTTTTTAAAGGGCACATGTCGTTTTTACTGTGAGCCATTTCAGTAAGACCTGAAATAATTTCAGGATGTAAGATGTGGCTTTCTTGATAAGCAAAATTTATGTAATAAAAGGAAAAGAGAGAGAGAGAGAGAGCAGGAAACAGCTCATAATATTCTGTTGGCAGTGACTACTAGACTGTGGTCTGAGGTCTGGGCACTAATGAAGGCTGACCTCGGTTGACTAGCTGCCAAAGGGCAGCTCTTATAGTTGAAATACAGTCACTGTCGTCTAACGGCAAAATAATCAGAAGCAGGAAGTGCACGGAGATCCGAGAGGAAATGTATGTCTAATAGAGATGAGCTTGATATAAGCCCCACAGTTAACACAGACTGCCAAAGAAGGCTCCATAAATAGCTCACCTACTCTGAATGGACAAATACATAAATGTGATTCCTCAACTCACAGTCGGGACAGCTTTTTTTCCCCATGGCGTCCTTATGGGTATTTTTAAAACTGAAGCTAAGCAAATAGTGTGCATTTGATCATACTTCTAAGTGAGTAATATGCACTCATGGGTTTTTGGATGCCAAGTGCATATTTTGTTATCTGAGAATTTTATGTGAGAAATGCAGGCTGGGTTGTTTTGAATATACTAATCTTTAGGGAGTTGCCTATGTTCCTGGATCAAGTTTCTTTCAGCAGAGAACCTGTACAGAATGGAGATCTTCCTTCCCTTTTTCCTCCCTCCCTACTTCCCTTCCTCCCTCCCTGCCTCTCTCTCTCTTTGAACACCTCACTATGTAGTCCAGGTTTCTCGTTAGGTAATGTGATCTGGCCTTCAACTCCCAGCAACCCTGCACCTTCACATCCAAGCATGCTCTTGACAAACTTGACCATCAAAACTATGCCAGAGGAAGGCCGTCCCACTTTAAATTCAGGTGTTGAAGTTTGCCTGGAAGTAGAAGTGCTGATCTTTAAGCTACACAATACAGAAATTACTTTCTATTGTCTTAATTTTTTTTTCACAATATTAATGTCAGAGGTGAGCCTATAGTAAAAATAAATGAATGAATGAATAAATAAATAAATAAATAAATAAATAAATAAATAAATAAATAAAATGACATTCTTGGGCAGGTTAGAAATATATCACTCAGCAGTAGACATTCACGGGAAGCCTTCTTTCCTTCCCCCCTCAAAGGTCTTGGCTCAGTTTTACATGAATGAATGCACAAAACCAAACTGAAACAAGATTGTCAAGCCAGATGTTAAACAACCCAAATAATTATTGAAATGCAGTTGTTTATCGGTATCTACAGCTCACCGTCTATGTTTTGATTATAGTTCATATTTTGAACAAAGAATGAGTTGAAAACTTTATTGACAGATAACTTAGCGTGTCATCGCTTGGAGTAAGTTCTAACAGCTGGAGAAGAGTAAAACAACAACAGTAGACACAGCAACATTGACGACATTTATCTAGCGGTGACCAGGTACCAACAGCCAGGCTAAGCACTTTGTAAGTATTACATATGTCGGCTCTCAACAGCTGCCCAGTCAGTGACATCATTATCTCCTCTGCACAAATGAGGAAACTGAGGCCCAGAATGGTCAAGTGACTATCCCCGACCCCAGCCAGACCTGTGGTTTCAAGCCTGAAAGAAGACACTCGGTAATCCCAGGCACTGCACCACAGGAGATGGCCAGGTTCCCAGTGGGGTAAGAAACTGCTCCTATACAGAGGTCCAAAACACAGTCTGCTGGTGAGAAGTTAACACTGAGGGGCTGGGGAGATGGCTCGGCGAGGGACGCACTTTTCATGTCAGCATCGGGGCCTGAGTTTGATCCCCAGCACCCAGATAAAACAAGCCGGGTGAGGTGGATCCCTGGAGCTCACTGGTCGTGAGTCAGGAACCAATACGATCTCAGCAATTGTGCTTGCTCTTTTGATTCAAAAACCCAAACCCCGATGCAAAGATTGGTCCTGTGTGGGACTAAGTATGTTTGCATTCCATGATGTGCGCGCGCGCACACACACACACACACACACACACACACACACACACACACACACACTCACACACTCAGTCTGCTGCTTTCTGGACCCATGTTCGGCTCCTGATAAAGGGAGAAAACTTCCCTCGCAGACCGTCTAACCATGGGGAAAGCGGCATCTTACCCGACCACAGATGAAGCTGTGTCTGGGGGCCACTGAGCCTGGCGCTGTAGAGAGATTCCCAGGGCCACAAGAAAAATACAGTAAAGGGTTTGATAAGGCTTGGAGGAAGACCTCTGATAGACTTCAAGACAGCTGGCTCTCTCCCTGTGTTGTGATTTCTAGTTAGATGCAAGAGACTTGGCAGACGTCAGGGCTATCCGTGGCCCCACAATCCAGAAAAACAAAACCGAACAAAACCAAACTGTCCCCCAGAGGCCAGTGGCTCCCAGGCAGGTTACATACAGATGAATAGATGAATTGGCAGGGCTGCTTAAGTCAGCTTGGAAAGCCAATTTATTTATGTTCTGTCGATTTCATTATTTAAAAACTCAGTTGAAATCAGAATTGCTTCTCACTTGGGGACCAAGTGCTCGTTTTGCAAAACCGCTCTGACATCTTAGAGAGACCCATATGTAAGGAGCCGAGGAGGATGCATGGCAAAGTTGTCTCTCTACTCGCAGAGGTGCTGGCTACCTCCAACACCTACTGGAGTTTTCATAAATAAAACAGAGCAGAGCAACACCCGGCCCCCGCCGGGGCGGGGAGTTTCCCCTCTAGTATGAAAGGAATTAGTGTAGTCAACAAGAAAAGAAGCTGTGTGTGAAACCTCAGAGGGGAGCACAGGATTTCCACACCGGGAAGGCTGAAGATACCAGAGAGAGACGGAATCTCAGTGTGAGGAGGCAGGCCTGAGTCAGGAGGCCAGCACGCGGCGGCTTCCAAGTGTGTCACATTATGTTGTTTTCTTCCATAAAGAAGCTGAACTCCGTAAGCTCGTAACAGCGGAAACCCCACCTCCAATCATTAGGTGGAAAATAGTGAGAAGCAGAGAACGTAAAGGGCGATTTAAAGGAGCCAAGGGGCTAGTA
Source organism: Psammomys obesus (assembly GCF_907164565.1). Lineage (NCBI taxonomy): Eukaryota > Metazoa > Chordata > Mammalia > Rodentia > Muridae > Psammomys > Psammomys obesus. The sequence goes on along the minus strand of NW_026596095.1, from coordinate 17,181,114 downwards.
TCAACCGGCGCTTTGTTATAGCAACAGGTACCCGAGCTGGTCAACGTGGAGAGGGAAGACTTACTCCAGCGGCTGTGGAGGTTGTCTTCTGCGACTGTCTGGCTGTCTGCTTTAGGTAGAAGCAGCGGAGACTTACAGTCAAGCCAACTCAAATAGGAAATGCAGACCGAGAAGGAAAGTTGGCAATTCTGTGTGTTCTGTTGGGTTTTGTGGAATGCCTGTGTTTGGCGGGGCCTGCCAATTTGGTGTCAGACACTTCCAGAAATCACCAAAGCCCCAGCATATAGATAGGTGAAGCCTGGAGATCCCAGGCACAGCAGGCCATCGGGGAGGAGCCGTCTGGGTTACTTTAACCGAGCTGACCGTTGATGTAGGGGGCTTGCGGCGACCACTGGCTTAAGATACCAAATTGAAAGTTCTGAGCCCAAACCCAAGTCTGCCCGAGTATCAAGCTGTGCTAACATCGGTGTTTTGATCTCCTTTTTTGTAGGGAACCTGTTTAGGATATTTCTTAGTGTCAAAGACAGCCGCTGCAGCACACATAGCTAGGCTGTGGTCGAGTAAGCTTGTATATATTTTTGCTTGGTGAGTTAATTTCTGAAACCTGCTTAAGACACACCAGAACAGAAACTGTAACACATTTAAATTAGGTTTCCTGCTTACTACCCCCCTTTTTTATGCTAATTAAAATACTTTATACAGTGTGGTCTTTTTTTTTTTTTTTTTTTCCAAATCAACCCTGAATTAAGAAAATACATTAGATAAGAGGAATTTAAAAGTTCTCCCTTAAGGATACAGAGATGAGGGGAGGAGCACCATCGGGCTGTGGAAAACCTTCACGCACGTCAGGCTCTGGGGCTTTAAACAGAGATGCCTCACCGCAAGGTTCCAAAGAACCACGAAGAATGACGTAAACCGCTGAACCTCAAACAAAGCACGCAACGGTGGGTTAGCACCCAAACTTCGAGGCTAGAGTATCTCAGGGTCAAAGAGTGGCTGGTCTGGGCTGCCCCAGCAGCAGTGGGCACTTGAGTGACATTCTGAGACATGACTAAATCTTCTCTCCAACATATCTTACCCCGAAAACATTGTCTTTTGACATGACAATGCTTGATGCAGAATACTGGAATTTGTATTAAAAAATTTTTTTAAAATATTTTTTTCAAATGAATGGATAGAGCAAAACTGGAGTCTCTAAGAGGGTACGTCTTCATTCCCACCTCCACCACCATGGTTTTAACTGCAGCCTATTTCATCTCTCTGCCTCATTAAGACTTTATGAAGAGCCAAGAGGTGTGGGAATCATGTCATCTGTAGGATGTTGTAACCACAAGAAGCCTTCTGGAGGAGCTGGGCACCCTGTAGAATTGGCATCTCCTGTTCATAGTCCTTGCATGTCACCCTTGGGCTGTCAGGACACACAGGCGAATTTAGCCGTTCCTGTATCCTATCAGCCCATAGATAAAGGAATGGCTTCCCAGAGAATTCTGTTTAACCCGAAGTGTCTTATGTGTCCTCTTTGATGGACTCCATACCAGAGATGAAAAACAAAAAAACCAGAGAACAGTATTAAATCAAAAGTTATGACGACTTTATTTTAAATCTTAATACACCAAAAATATTTTTTTTTTAATGTCGTGAAATAAGCACTTGAAAATAAGAAGTCCAACACTGCTGTGATTTCCTGTGAGGCTTGATAGGGAGCTTCCCTCTGGATGTGGGCTTAGGGCCTAGGAAGCAGAATGCCAGTCAATTTTCAGGGTAGCAGTGAGCAAAAGTCCAGCCCGATCATGCTCAGACTCACTTACTGAAACACATCCACACCAGTAGGAGGCACAATCAGGGCGTGCCTTGATCTTTGTCACCCAGGAGAAAAAAACAAACCAACAAAAATCCCTCAAGTGCCACCAAACATTGGGGAAATAACAGTGTAATGCCAGTAAGTCAGGCCCTTTCCGATGTATAACTAGGTTATGCATTCTGATTATAACTAGTGGCTGTATCTTGATCTGAGGGACCAAACAGCTACCCAGGAGAACTTGATGATAATGCAGTTGTTTTATGGGTGGGTGTGGACACCTGGTAAGTGACATAGAAATATCTGAATTTGGCTTTGTCTGAGCTGCAATTCAGTTTTTTTAGTTTCCCAGTCTCCCCCAAACCACCCAGATGGCTCCCTCTGCACCCACCAGAATAACTTTAGAAAATGTTTGCAGGGGGGAAGAAAAGGAAAAAGGAAGCATGGGTTTCTACCACTCTGAGAATACTGACTTTTCAAAGTATCTGTGTTTGAGAATTCTGGAGATTATACAACAGGCCTTTGGGTATTCTGTAGTGCCGAGTAGGTCGACTTTTAACTGGCTTTTTCATCAATGGATTCTGCCACATGTGTTTCTAAGTACAATCTGTTAAAACGGGCACTGAGAATTCTGTGCAGGCACCGGCACCTGTTTCGTGCCACTATCAGGTACTGAGGACGTTGGCTCAATTGCCAGCGAGGATGCAGAGCTTCATAGTGAGTGTTCGAACAAAACAGAGCATCCTTGCTTTTATTAGGAGTCACTTTAATATGCAGAAGCGAGAGATTTCTCACCCAAATCACTTTCTGATGGCAGGGATTTCAGCCACCAGGAAATGGGCTTCGTACATAACAGGGAAAGAATGTTGAGCTGTAGAAGACAATGATTCACATGACCATAGGCTCTTCTGTCCCAAACTGATAGCAACATATTTACTATCAAAACAAAGACTGGAAAGAGAGGCATTTGCTCTAAGCTGTCATCATGATATTCTCGCACAACTGTTGCTCTCCAGAATCGAAATGTTCGCAGGGAAATGTGTCTAGACACGGATCCTACACAACTCCAAGTTTGGAACTCCAGGGGCAGAGAAGTCTACTTGATCTTTACCATTTTTCATCTACCTTTGTGCAACTCAGTAGTCACCGGCCTGGAAAAGGCTCTCAGAACATGCTGGGGCTGACTTGGTGCCGGCATCTGGCAGTCTCTGAGTAAAAGCTCCTTCTATCAGAGCAAGACAGCAACCGGACACTCCCAGGAAATTGAGTAGTTTGGGAATATAGCCAGACTTCTAGAACATTCTACCCCAGTGTAATGGTGCTTCATAACTCTAATGTAATAGGAGGATCTATCTTATCGTGAAGATATAATTGACCTAAAACAAACAACAAAATAATCTGTGGGTCTCCTCTTTGGAAGTGATCTGCTAGGCTCCTGTTGATAGTCTATTCACATGAAGCTTCTGCCTGAGCTATGTTAGGCAGTGGACAATACGAACCTTTCTCCTGAAGCAATGAATACATGTATTTTTCCTCCAGTCTGGAATTTCTATAGTGCAGGATTAGAAATATGGGGGCAGGGAGACTGCCTGAAATAACTTGAGCTGTGATTTTTATTCAATACTTTGGCCTGGCATTGTACATAAATACAATAAATAAATAATAATAATAGCTGTTCTTTTCTCACAAGTGACACTAGAAGGTCCAGATAAAAATCCCCTACTGTGTGCATGGAGTGTTTCTCACTAGAATTTCATTGCGAACTCACACATTTGAGTTGATGCTCAGACCTAGTGAACGAAACTGCAGTTACACGAAACCACGGATTTGTTTTCATTCAATCCAGGAGTAAAGTTTTCACCATCCTGGGATAGGAATGCAGTGAGAAATCTTCAATAGAAAGATACTCTATTGCAGCAGCATAGTGGGGCAGCTACAAAAACTTGCTTGCCCGGAATGTTCACTGATAGCGGGAATATCCATGTGGCAGTCAGTTCTCTGGCAGGTTTCAGATGTGTCATAGGCCGGTGATCCAGCCTCGTATCTTGACATAATTGGAGCAGCTAAGCTGGTATGTTAAAAAAGTGTGCTGAGCCTATATTAGAATTCTGTTTTTGTTTTTGTTTTAAAAATGTGGCTTTTTCTTCCCATGATGAACACTGGAAATGCCTATAGATATAGTTAGCTGGTTTAGAAACTATTTATTAGATATCCATCCTGCAAATGAAAAAAGTCTAAGTTATTTTACAAGTGAACACAGCATGAAGCGAACACTAAGATTAAAGTGCTTTGGAAGCATAGCTTAGTCTTTTTAAAGTTTATGCTTATTTCCATATTGAAACCTGTATTCTATGATAAATATCTGAATAACTGATTCAACTAAGATGAGCCTCGGGCTGGCCTTTTGATTAGATTCAAGTCAACTGATAGGTGGCCTCTTCTCCATTTTCATTATTTTGCTCATTTTCTTCTGTAAGGCAAGGGAGAGGCTTATTATTGTACACTACTGTGCATTTACAAAGCTCAAAGAAACAATTACGTCCTGACTTGACGCAGTGTCTCTCTACTTTCAGCTCCAGTCAGTTTCTGCCCTAATAACAATACATCCCTCCAATCTTGTCTCACTCATCAGCCACTACACAATGCTAACACGGATGCCACCCTGGCCGCAGCCCCTGCTCGGCTCCCTTCCCTGCTCTTTCAGTCATGAATGGATCTGCATGGACTCTTTGTTCACTGGTTAACCCATTCTCACAGAATGGAATCAAGTCTTATTCTTTCCTAACTCCACAAATAAAGAAGCCACTGAAAACACTCATGCCATCTCTCACAGAAAGGCCGGAGCAGCTCTTTCAGGAATGACAGCACAATTAAAGCTAAAATAATATAAAAATAATTTGAAAAAAAAAATCCCTTTTACTGTACACTCTCAAGTAAAGGAAGGTAAGTGATAGCTTCTGCTAGCCAAAACTTGTGTTACTATTCATTTGGGCTTTATAGGTCCGTGCACCTCACACTTCTGTGTGTGTGTGGCTAGGTGTGTATAATCTACGCAGCATACATAGTAGCCTCTATTTGTTTCTTCTAGTCTGCCTAATCATTAATCTACTTAACCAATTATTATACTATTATATCACATTGAACAACTTTACATAATTGCATCTTTGAAATATTAGGAACATCGACACATTTATTTGGCTTGTAGAGGACTGAAATATTACAAATAACATTGTCTACCTTGTCTCTTTTCTTTCTCTTTCTTTTGTTCTTTTTTTTTTTTTTTTTTTTTTAAGAATATGGCTCTTAATACATTGACTTTCTGAGTTCCCGAGTGAAAGTCGCTTTAGAAATTTATGAAGCTTACTTGAATCAGAGAGGTTCTGTTCTGATTTGGTCAAATGTATGACGGGTGGTCTTGACAGCACTTAAAACTTAGGGTTTAGTCTGCGCAGGCCCTTGGTGGTCAACTATTTTCAACCTATTATGAAGTGTGTTTGTTGTAGTTTCTCACTTGGCCAGCAGAGGGCAATTCACACGCCTCTGCATTGCTGAGGGAGCAGCTGCAGAAGCCTAGGAAACACAGTGTTTACCCCCAAATCAGGCAGAGCCCTGCAGAGCTGTTGTTTTTTTTGTTTTGAAAGTCACAAAAAATATAGAAAACACGGACTGTGTCACAGGGCCTCATTTAGAAAGCCAGAAAGCATGTGTGAAGTCGAACAGGAAGGAGACGCGAACACACTGTCTACTGGAGGAATCCTGGGCTCTGGGCTCTTCTCCTGGCCCTTCCTCCAGTGGTGACTGGCTGAGTCTTGTAACAGACAACACAAGAGTCCATTTTCAAGTCACCCGGTTGAGCTTCTATCATTTCAGTTCTGCATTTACTCTTCTGTCCTAAAGTCAGGGGCAACTGAACAAAGGACGCTTCGTATCTCACAGAAGAACAGAAATAACAGTTGTCAGCGTGAGGGCTCAGCTAGAGGGTCTGCTGTGGGGGTCACCTTCTTGGGGCTTGGGCTGCATGGTTTCCACTCTCCCAGAGAAAGCATCACGGGGAAGTGTTGTCCTGTTTGGTTGTAGCAAACTTACTAGCCTGAGGCTGTGCAGTGAAGGGGAAAATATCTATCCTTTTAATTTCAGTTGCACTAAAAATAATTAAGACATCTTTCGTCAAGGGGTTACACGCTAACCTTTCTTTAAAAGGCCTTGATTTTTGCCTGCCCATCGATGTTCTAGATATAAACCCTGTGTCTCTTCCATATTTATCTTTTCTACCAGCTCTGGTTTCATGTTGAAAAGACGGAAAGGATTGTGTCTGTGTGTGCTCACATAGTTTGAAAAGGGGGTAACACCCTTATCCTCAGGATAAAGAAGAACTCTGAATGGATTTTCCCCCCCTCAGCCTCTAGTGTTTTGCTTGTTTTCCACTCTCTGCCTGTGGCTCCCTTTGGATCGAGCGTGTTCTAGAGTTGACAGGTAAGAGGGAAGGGGTCCCTCAGCAGCAGTGCTTTGAGATGGAGATGCGCTCAGTGAGTCCTCACCCGAAAAGGATCATAAACTTACTGGGTTAAGTCAACCTAATCACCACCCCCAAGCTGCCTTGGGGTTTGTGTCTGCTCTTACGTGTGTTTTGTTTTAGCTGCACCATGTGTGATTCCTTGTGCCATTTTCTTTTGTCTATTTTTTTTTTTTCGTGATGACCCTGAGCTATGTCTTCCTCCTCAAGTCTGACACTAGTCAGCCTTCGCAGCTTTCTTCACTTTGCCGATGTAGGCTTCAAAGAAGAAATGGCAGAAGAGCACAAGGTAGCTGAGGTACATGAGCGAGGACCAGAAGATGTTCTGAAAGTGGGAGTAACACTGGTCATTGTCATGCTGCATCCAGTTGAAGACCAGGTAGTTAATGACACAGCCCATCAGCATCTGAGTGATCTGGGATAAGGTGATGAACATGGCAAACTTCCGGGAGACTCGGAACCCCGCAGCCCGCAGGGCGTAGTAAGAGTACATGACGGCATGCACGCCGTAGTTCATAGTCATGAACCAGCCGCCCCCAGCCACCATGTCTTTGTAGGAGTACCAAGAGTACAGGAGCACAGTGATATGGTGGTACCAGTGCAGGAAGATCAGCTTCTGCTTCCTCAGAATGATGAATATCGTATCTCCTGGAAGACATAGAGCAGAGCGAGCGTACGTGAGTGAGGGAGGGATGGCAGCCAGCTCTGTAAGGGCTGGCGTAGACATCTTGGCTACTTTTCAAGAAGGCCAGCAGAAAATTGTTCCAGCTTTTGATCAGAAGTGGACATTACCAACCGGACCCATATACAAGAGGGAAAATGAGCAGAAGGGGACGGGTGACTGGTCTCAGAGCAACTACGACTAGGAGGCAACCTGAGAGGGGCTAACAAAACGCTCTGAGATTTCATTTCAGGCAAATGGAACCGGCACACCCCCCAAGTCTAACGCCTCAGATTTTGTGGATGGCCTAGAGTTCTTGGTATAGACAGGGCCAAGTAATGTGGCGCCTTGGAAAGCCTCAAGGATCTGCTGGCTGTGGTTGCAAGCAGTGTCCCGATGCATTTACCAGGAGCTATTACTTTATTTCCCTACTGAATTATTAAACAGAATCACTGCATATTTGTTTAAAACAGAAAGCGAAAGTTGCCAGTGGTTACATTCCTAAGCCTATGACAAAGTTTCTATGAAAATGCTCTCATGTCAGAAGAAAAGACAGAAGGCGATGGTCACTCTCGTACATATACTTAAGGGTCTAACTCTATTTCCATCTTAAACTATACTGCTCCGTGCCTCCTTTTCCTCTCCGGATTGTAATGTGCACACGGCACTTCTAGCCTGCCTTTGTTAGTAGCAGAAAGAAAGTGGAAGTCTAAGGGATTTCGCGTTCAAAACAAATCTAGTTAGTCCTAATCAAGATGGATTTTTAAGGAGTGTCACAACATTCACAAAATGCAGCAATCTGATACAGTGCCCGATTGAGGTAATCAGCTCATCAACCTGCCTAACTCTTTAGGCTTCCCTCTGTCATGTCCCTCTTACAGTGATGAATGGAAACAGGACCTGCTGACGTAGCCTGCGCTTCTCCTGTCCATCGGGGGTGGCGGGTGCATGCTGGGGTGTCTCAGAAGGCCTAGTTACTTTGGGAGGAATGTTCCCCATTTCTTAACGGGGAATAATCTGTCATGAAACCTTGAAAACAAAATCCACGAGAAGCCGGCCACGGTGGCTCATGCTTTTAATTCCAGCACTCAGGGAGACAGAGGCAGGTGGATCTCTGTGAGTTCAAGGCCAGCCTGGTCTACAAAGCAAGTCCAGGATGGCCAAGGCTACACAGAGAAACCTTGTCTCAAAAGCAAACAAGCATAGGCATACTTGTGATGCAAATGTACTTCTGATGAATCGCTCCAGCACACATGCTCTCCATTTCCCTGAGTCATGCCAAATCATGGAGTTTGTAAATATGGCAGAAGCTGTAGAGGAACCAAGAAATGCATGCTCCCCCAAACTATGATGAGGTTGATGCTGGCCAGCCAATTTTTCTTGAGCAAACATCCATTGGTATTATGGAATCAGTGTTGGCCAAGTATAAGCAAAGGGCTTTGATCTCTTGAATGTGTCTGCTTTGTCATTTTTGTTACCCTCTGACTCATGGTCACCTGTCTGTGGTGACGCCTACAACCCCTGGCCCACCTCTTTTCAGCCAAGAGACAGCTGGCAGACAAGACACGGTGTTTCTTTTACCCGAGATCTTGTGTGCCTGTGGAGAAGTCAATAGCAACTCTCCTCCCCGGGCAATTCCGACCACCAAGAGCCAACTCTGTGTGTGGCTTGTCACAGAGGGCAGAACTCCTTTTCTCAGAGTTAGCTGGCATGCTGCTGAGTCAGGGCTTCAAAACAATGACAGAGCTCCACTGAGCAAGGGCCTAGACTCAGAGCAGATGTTTCCAAGTTTTAACAAAAGCAAATCTCAGCAGGTTTTAATAGAATTCAAACCGTAGGCACTGGCAATTTGGCACAAAGGGTAGAGGGGCGGTTCTCTTGCCCTCACTTGTTCTCATGGAGTGGAGTCCTTTAGAGCCACTAAAATGAGTTCACCGTTTCTGCTGAAACACAGAGCCCTTATTGCCATCATGAGGAGTTTAGTGATGGGGGGGGGGGGTGTCAGTGCTGAGTGAGTTCAGTTTCAGCTGGGGGAGATATAAGAGTTCCAGAAATGGGTGGTGTGAGTGTTATGCCACAATGCGAATATTTTGCCTACTTAACCCTCAGAGGAAAAGAAGAGAGTAGTGAAAACGAGAGGTGCATGCTTTTGGGGGAGGGGATTAGAAGTTGTATTATATGGTGTGTGTGTGTGTGTCTTTCTTTCTCTTTGGTATTTATAAATGGTTACATAAATCTTAGAATACAGAAAGGGAGGTAGAACCTAAAGTTAAGAAAACTTAATTAAAAATAATCCCAATGAATAAATCTCTTTTAGTAATGGTAAGGCTTACTAATTGCAAAAGATTAGGAGTTATTTAACCTTCAAAGCACACAGGTAAACACACTGTGTAAGCAAGTGCCAAAAGGGGACACCTTTTTGGACTTTTAGAGCTGTGACTATCAGCGGCTGACCCGAGACAAGGCCACTGTTACACAAGCTGTAGACTGCGTGGAGGCCATGATGCCATGTTTTTACATTGAGAAAGTGCAGTCAGACAGACCTTAAACTACTTCCCACGAAGGCTCTGGAACTGTATGATCAATATATCTTCACACTGGCGTCCTTGGAGGACTGTCAGCACGTTGCAGTTTCTACCTTAGTCAACGAGAACAACTCCAGTAAGGGTGAGAACCTACGTCTGTGTCCTCGGAACTCATAAAAAAGCAGGCTGTGTGCAGTGTGTAAGGAAGAGGTAGAGGAAAGCTTCGGAACCAACTAATATGGTGCAGACACTGGAAAAAACAAAGGGACCTTATTCCCACCCCCTCTTCTCTCTCTCTCTTTGTAAAACAGCTGTGGCTGTCCTGGACTTGCTCTGTAGACCAGGCTGGCCTCGATCAGAGATTCCCCTGCCTCTGCCTCCTGGGTGCTGGGATTAAAGGCGTGAGCCGCCGCCGCCACCTGGCTTACTTCTTTCTTTCTCCAAATCATGGCATGTGTATACCTGTATTCATACACAACAATGTGCACACACCCACAGCCACGCACAATTTCCTGTGGCCTGATCTGTAGTTTTCATATTGTAAAATTCTGTGTAAGGCAGCTTTGAATTTGGATGGGAGGCGCTTATATACATTCATTGACTGACTGAATCAGTATCAACCCATTTATTTGTTCATGGTGCTGCACGTATATGTGCCTACCATATGCGCGCGCGCACACACACACACACACACACACACACACACACACACACACACAGTCCTGTGGAGACCTGTGTTCACATCCTGATCCTCATAGGGTTTAAATGTTTTGGTTTTGTTTTAGTTTTTCGAGACAGGGTTTCTCTGTGTAGCATTGGCTGTCCTGGACTCGCTTTGTAGACCAGGCTGGCCTTGAACTCACAGAGCTCTGCCCGCTTATAGGAAAGGTTTTTTAGACAGAGCTTCTTGTCACTCTTCCTTAATCTCTGACTTAGGAGGACAGCCAGCTGGCCATCATTCCAACCGTCAGCTGACTTATACAGCACATCGCAGCAGGTGGCTCAGCTGCTCCCCAACGCGTTGGAAAGAACCTACTCTGCATGGATCTGCGACCGCAAACCGTGAAGTTTACAAAAGGCCGGTGTCAGAACAGACTGACAAGTCTTGTGAGAAAGAGAGGACATTTGTTCCCTTTGATTCCACCTTTTAGATATCTGACCTAAAGCCACATAATTATTAATGCTGGGTTAAAAAAATGTTAGGAATCTCACGGAGAAGGGTGACCTCTCTTCCTGAAGACTATAGACCAGTTTGTGAGCTCGTGGTCATCACTCGGAGCCCACTCTTACAAATGGATTCCTTACTCTGGCAATAAGAACACGTTTCCAGAGAACTGTGCCCAGGCCAACTCCTGGCCATTGGTCAATGCTTCTGCAAACGATGCCACCCTTCCTTTCAAGACCATCAAAGGGCAAAGAGAATCTGCAAGCAGAGCAAGAATTCCACTAGTTTCTAGCAGGTGCCCACATCCACTTTCCTAAGGGCTAGACTCAGGGTGAATGAAATCAAACAGCAGAACTCAACAGTGAGCGTTTGTTAATGAGAACATGAACCCCAAAATCGAAGCTTACTGTCCCAATCTGAATCCTAACTCCAGAGAGGAATGTCCGCTTATCTCCACGACTTGAAAATCGCTGAGCTGCTCATTCCTGTCACCTATCTTAATATTAGCTCAGCTGTTAATGGGCCTTAGAGAACAGGCTGTGTGTTATTTCATACATCCCCAAGAGTGGCTTATTTTTAGCACTGCTAAGAAACTGGCACTTGAAAACTTTTTTTTTCTTCCCGTCAATATACACAGTGCACAGTTTCTTAAGGAGGGAGCGGACGGCTGGGAGGGAACCAGTCAAGTTCTTCAAGTTCAGTGCAGTCTAGGTTTTCAGCAACCAGCAAAGACAGTCACACACATACACTGTGTGACTCTCTTTCCATTGTATGTGAAGCTGCAACAACAGGTGGGGAGGCGTGGGGTGGGGGGAGGGGAGGAGAAAAGCCACTCACCTAGCTCAGGTGCTTTGCTGAGCACGAACGCATAAGCCCAGAATTTGCTGACAGGTCCATTGTAAAAACTCTGGTCACAGACTGACTGCTTCAGGCCTTTGGTCATCAAAATGTACACCATGTAAGCACCAGTTCGAAGAGCACCGAATATACTTCCGTAAGAAAAAAAAGAAACAACAGTTAGGGAAGCAATGTCACTTACGACAGTAACCTTCGCTACGGTCTGAATGTTCCCCCCCCCCATTCCTTTGAACACCTGGTCCTCAGCCGGTGGCCTGTTCTGGAAGGCTCTGGAATCTTAACGAGGTAAAGCCTCTTCCTCGATGACGTGCGTCACTGGAGGTGGGCCCTGAAGTTGTATAGCCACACTTTCTATCTTCTCCCTGCCACCTAACTGTGATTGAGCATTACCAGTTACCCATTGCTCCTCCTGACATACTTCTGTCCCGCAGTGATGAGCGGTATAGCTAACACAACTGTACCTAGAAATTGGGCTAGCCACTGGTCACAGTGGCAGGGAAGATTGCTAGTACACAGATGCCTCCGTGTGTTTTCCAATGCCCTGTAAAGGAGCTAACACAGCACTCTGTACTTTGTGTTGAAGACCATTTGCTCCTCATCAGTGTTCCAGAAAGAGGTCATGGGAAAGAAGACTCAGTCCTCGCCAGCATCTCATGTGGAACTGTTTCCGCTTGGGAACCTTTTCACGGACAGGAGACAGAATAGCTGTCGGTCCTTGGCATTACCTCAGTTCTGTCTACATCCAGTCACTTGCCAAGTCCCATTGGCTCCCATACTTGAAAGTCTGTTAGTGTTTTTAGGCTAACTCTCCTTCCACATCTGAATCAGGATCCTCCTGCAGCAGGATCCAAGCCGCTGGCCCTGGCTACCTTCTGCTCTGTGATCATCTTTCTCATCAGATCAGAAGGAGTGCCTTCCCTACCTCTACCACTCACCCTAGGAGAGCTGAATATTCACTCAATGGTGTACGCAAATTACCAACACTATTCTTTGATATGTCTGTCTCCACATAGTCACAGATGCTCCATAAACAGGAAATATTATTGACTCTATAAACACATAACAAAAAAAAAAAAACAAAAAAAAAACAAAAAAAACCCTTTTCAACTTGGACCCGATGAGGAAACAGGAGCATTTTCGAATACCTTGACGTAATCATGTAACTGGAAACATGAAAGGACTTGGCACTTGGAGCAAGGAGATGCCACTGTGAGAGAGCCTCTTACATGTGTGTCCCAGTATGGAATCTACAGTCTCTATGCAAAGAGAGCTAGCTGGCTGGCTCCACGGAGAGATGGATGTGTCAGCCTTCCCTCTGCTGCCCACAGAGAACCCCACAAGTCAGAGGGAGCTACGGCAATGATCCACTGTGGGATGAAGTGGCATCCTCACTGAACTGGGTAATGGGACTTTCCAAAAGAAGATAGAGAGCACTTTTTCTGTGTTGGAGTTGTCCTAGAACAAGTCATTCCTCTAGGAAAATCGGACCGAGAACCCTGTCCACCAAATAGAACTAGAAGTTAACTCTGCCGAGACTGTCAGCAGCCTCTCTGTGAACAGTGTCCCTCGTTTTAATACTACTGCCACTTTTTGGTTGATGATCCTAGAACCCCTCTGTGTTGTTCAGCAGGAACCACATGACCCTGAAGGCTGTCCTTACTGTTCATCTTCACTTCCTGCTGTTCTGCTCAGTGTGCCAGACTGCTGAGCACTTCATGTTCTCTGCCTCAGGACTTCCTGAGGACTCTTTGCTCTGGGAGCTTAGCTGTGTTCACCCCAAGGCTGGCTCTTTGTCCCTTTCAAATTTAAAAGAGGTATCATCTCCTGATGGGGACCGACACCCATCTAAACAGTTAAATATACAGCCCTAATGTACAGGCAGCAGTCTGTGTTTCATTGGTCAAGTTGGATAATGGAAACCTTCATTCTTAACTTGATTCCCTTTCCTCCCTCTTCCCCTTACTTCCCTAGAAAAATGGTTTAATATAAAAGGCTCCAACATCTCCAAATTAAGGCTTAACATTTTAGACACTCCGCTGCGTTGGAAAAGACAGCTGTCTCAGGGTGTCCCAATATCTTATTCTTCTGAGAAAATCAAACACCTTATCCATAGTTTAGACACAATCTTGAGTATCTAAACCAGCCTTGGCGCCCCCATTTTTCTCAGTGGGGATTTGTTAGGGTACACGTAGCCAATTTTAGCCAATGTGATGGGTTGGGAACGGTTCCTTAGCTCTTGAATAGTCACTACTTGAAAATACAGCTGGCATTTTGCAGCTATGGGGACAATGTCAACCCAGGATAGCAAAAACAGTCTCTCTGGATGTGGCTGAGGTCATGTCCTAATTATCCTGGCCCGAGACTTCCTGTATTCTAGAAATACATCTGCATTGCATAAGCTATTTGGAAACTTTCTGTTACTTGCAAACCCGAAAGCCCCAGGTGAGTACCACACATGGATATGATTCCCAATCGATTTGTTTCTTGAACAGCCTGTGCAGGAATCATCGGTCCTGCAGCGTGTACAGCACATGCTGCGTCAGCTGCTTCCGTACAGCCATGGAGTACAGGAACAATGAACGACACTTGCTAAGTCTAAAGCAAGGAAACACATGTTTCCTTCAAAGCAGGCTGGCTCGATCTAGGGCTTTTCTGTATATTTTATAAATCACAATCTTCCCCATCATACTCCGCCCATCATACATACCCCAAACCCATGTGGCCCAGAGACATTTTTCTACTGTGCTGTCAGACTGACTACAAATAGTCAGAGTAGATCCAAAACAATCTTCCCAATCTTGGAAGTCTCTGCAATTTATTGCCAGTTTTTAATTGTTAATAATTAAACGTATCACCTCGGTTGTTTAGCTTAACATTTTGTTGTTTTTTTCTTTTCCTTTTTGATGGTTCTGGGAGACTTCATGGATAGGGTGGACATGTGACCAACTCTAGCCACTGTTGTGTGAGAGGGGCTTTGGGCTGGGATTGGTTTCTTTGCTCTTAGTATGTATTGCATGGAAATGCAGCAGACATTTTGCTAGCATTTGAGTTGGGGTTAAACAGTTATTCATAAGACTGAGGGATAGAGCCTGGGGTGTGGGGGGGGGGTGGTAAAATAAAATCACCTCAGAACCTTTTACATCACCATGACCCACAATACTGCTGACAAGTGTATAGCACATACTATTGCCTCATATCTGGACATAAGCCTCATTCCCTGAGCTCTGAACAATAAGGCTGCCTCAGAACTGAGGACAGTGGCACTTTTGAGGGACCTTGTCAATACCAGCCATTGGGCCCATGTGCTCATGGGCAAAGGGGCGCATTGTTGGACTATGACAATGCTACCACTAGGGAGCAGCGTACGGTTGCCCGGCCAGCGGGGGTGCCTCTCATCTGTGGGAAGCCACCAGCTCTGCCTCTGCCACATCTCAGCCACGTGTACTTTGGATCAGGTGGCTCTCACAGAAGTGCTATGCTGTGACACATTACTAAAATATACTTTAAGGCGAGACCTCTTCCGTCTGTGAGCTGCGTCACTTCTAGAGGCAGTGTGACCCAGCAGCAAGAGTGCAGCTTTGGTTCTGTGACTGCCCTTCCCTGGGAGGCCTGGCAGGCCCTTTCCCTCTCTGGGACACATCACTGGTCCTTTTTATAGAGAAACACTCTACCCACAGCTGGAGTTCAAGTCTTCTGGGCCTACGGAGCAGCGACTGGCAGCCATCCTTTTTGAAGTCTTCAGAGCTTCTGGTGGCCTGCAGAGGTTGCTATTGAGAGCATGCTGCTGAGGAGCTCAACTTGATGAGGGGTGGGGGTGGGGCGGGGGAGGAGGAGAGGGGAGGCGGAGGCACTCTAGGGTTGGCCTAGACTCCCTGCAAACCCCATGTCTGCCAGCTTTCCACCATCTATGTAAGCTAACAAGTTCCTGATTGGACAGACATGAGCATTTTCCAGTGAGCATCTTGAAAGCGAGGCACAGAAAAGCAGCGAAAACCTGTGTGCGGTATATTTAGTCAGGTGAGCTGCAAGTCTGGGTGACAGTGGGTGCTGAGGGCAGGGGACCGCCGAAGTAATGCTTTTCCTGCTGTGAAGTCACACCCATCATCGTCTAAGCTATTTATCAGTTCTGAAGGCGTGCACCTTCTCTTGCAAAGCTTAGTTCTGTTTCTAACAGTGATGGGAGAGCAGAATGCCCTGGGTCGGTGAAGTGTCCTGCTTAGCTAGCTGGGCTGGTACCTCTTCTAGCCTCCTGATTCAGAGTTAAGTGCAAGGAAGTGTGTTTTGAACCTCCTGCCACCGGGAGTTGCCAGTAGACACTAAAGTGGCAAGGGAACAGCCGCGGGTTGTTGAGAGAACCATGATCTTTATACTTCAGGTATATACATTTAATATTGTTTACTCAAACAAACAAACAAACAAACAAAACAAAACCCATGCATTAGACTGAATTTAAAAAGCTGCTTGAATGTGGCTGATCACCAATAGACTGAATGAACAATAACAGAAGTGCTAGCGACAAGGCTTATGGCCGACTGTTTGGTGTACAATACACTCTGTGGACTAGTCACAAACCAGCACTAGGACTGTTGGAGAAAAAGGCCGATTATTTTACTGAACCATCCACTGTTTAACAAGCAGCAAGTATCAGCTACTGAAGGACTCATGGGGAGGGCAAAGAAACTCTGCCACATACTGTAGGAGACAATGACATTTGACACGCGAGCGCACACACACATCATAAAACAATTTCATTACCCAATCCTGGAAGTAACTGTACTTTTGGTGCAGACCTCAGGGATGGCTGGAGTGTCCCAAAGAGACCATTTCAGAATCCAAATACCTTGCAGCTAAAGCAAGGTAATATATATATATATATATATATATATATAGGTAATATATATATTACCAAAGGTATTTGTACACATATATATGTATATATACAATTACTTCCAGATTGGGTAATGAAACTGCTTTATGATACTTCTATCATTTTATGTGTCTGAGATTTCTTCAGTTGTTAAAACATGGAAACAGCTGACTCAACAGTAGCAGCCCCTTTTATAAACACAAGAGGCCACTGATTTCTGATAACAAAATCCAAGCTGACATTGTTCTTAGACTCAGACAATATCCACAGTAAAATACCCAATGATCCCAGAACAGGATAAAACAAATGAGAAATCAAAACCAAACCCCCCAAACCAACCAGCACCCAGCATTCCCAGTGGGGGAGACTTTCTAACTAACTAACGCATTCACACTGGGGGAGACTACAAGCATGGCACAGAATGGGGCATCGCCATGCCCCTCTCATCTCTACCCATAACTCTGCATAGCTCGAAGTCTGAACCCCTCCACCCCAGAAGACTGTATTCTCAGTAGAGAACGACAAACTTTAGGGGACGATTGTTTACCCTTTGCTAAACTGTTTTTCAACAACACGGCAAGCCAAAGCATGAACTCTTTTTGTTCAGTAAGCCAGCGGCTAATACAAGATAGCTGATCATTTACTCTGTCCCTCCACTATGCGAAGTGTATAACTATATAATTTTTCTTTAGCTTAGATGGTTGATAAGTATTTCTACAGGTTTTATGTATTCATTTAAATGTTTATCTTATTTTATGTGTATGGGTGTTTAGCTGGGTGTACGCCTGTGTGCTACTGGTCTGCAGTGCCCATAGAAGCCAGAAGAGGGTGTTGGATTCCCCTGGAACTGAAGTTAGAGATGATCCTGAACCATCATGTCAATGCCGGGAATTTAACCTGGGTCCTCTGGAACAAGACAGTGCTCGTGACCACTGAGCCATGTTTCTTTTCCAGCCTGTTGATTCATTTATTTCTACTTGGAATATTAACCCAGCTACTTCAATTGGGAACTTGGAAAATCTCCCAAATATGGTGGCACAAAAGGCAAAATTTGTACATGATATGAATCATAATTGACATGACACGTGTGCTTGGACCCTCTTCTCCCCCCAGAAGCTACTGGAAAACTAATTCTAAACTCTCATTGTTTTCTTTCATCCTATTTTTAAGCAACATACAAGGTAATAGATTTCTCTGTATGAAGGAACTCTCATTTCTCATGTTTATAACATTTATTTCATATTTAGTCTTTGGGATTCACTTTTAGTATTTGATTAAGAAAAGATACCTTCGGAGCTCTGATGTTACTCAGATAGTACTTCCTTCCTGAAGAGCAATAATCAAGCAAAAGGATGGAAATGAGTAACTGGAGCTGAGGACAGGTGATAAGAACGTATTGGGTGTAAGAGGCGAGCCTAGGTCATAAGGAGGAAAACCAAAGATCACACTGCCGTCATGAAGTAGCTTCCAGTTCATTTTCATATGTCATGACATCGAAAAGTGACTGAGAAGAGGCACGGAACAATTTCATGTGCTCTAGGCTACGGAAAGGCTCCATGTTGTGGTATGGCATCCACTAGTCCGTGCAGGCCACAGTCGGCGCGGAAAAAAGTCTCAGCACAGAGAAGCTTTGTAAGTGGCTCAGAATGTGCCCTAGTAGCCCATGTTCTTTGGTGGGTATGCAGTGTCCAGCTGCCGTCTCCATTTACAACACCTCATTGATGAGTCAGGGAACCCCTGCCTCAGTTGTTCTGATTCTGTTGATAGGATGGGCTGGCTTTGATTCATTTTCTGATATGTCAGTTTCACTCCCTTAATGCATAAATATAAGCAAATTATAGCATCTTCAACAAATGGTGCTGGTCTAACTGGATGTCTACATGTAGAAAAATGCAAATAGATCCATACTTATCACCCTGCACGAAACTAAAGTCCAAGTGGATCAAAGACCTCAACATAAAACCAGACACACTAAATCGGTTAGAAGAAAAAGTGGGGAAGACCCTAGAACTCATTGGTACAGGAGACAACTTCCTGAACAGAACACCAACAGCACAGGCTCTGAGAGCAACAATCAATAAATGGGGCCTCATGAAACTGAAAAGCTTTTGTAAAGCAAAGGACACCATCATCAAAATAAAACGAATGCCTACAGATTGGGAAAGAATGTTCGCCAACCTTTATCTGACACAGAAGGCTAATATCCAGTATATATAAAGAGGTTGTGGAGAAAGGGGAACCCTCCTCCACTGCTGGTGGGAATGTAAACTTGTACAACCACTCTGGAAAGCAATCTGGTGCTTTCTCAAACAACTAGGAATAAAGCTTCCTCGAGATCCAGCCATACCACTCCTAGGCATATATCCAAAAGAGGCTCTACTACACAATAAGGACATTTGCTCAACCATGTTTGTAGCAGCTTTATTTGTAATAGCCAGAAGCTGGAAACAACCCAGATACCCCTCAACTGAAGAATGGATACAGAAATTGTGGTACATCTACACAATGGAATATTACTCAGCAATGAAAAACAAGGAAATCATGAAATTTACAGGTAAATGGTGGGAACTGGAAAGGATCATCCTGAGTGAGCTGTCCCCAGAAACAGAAAGACACACACGGTATATACTCATTCATATAGGATAAACCTACTAAAATCTGTGTATCTAAAGAAACTAATCAAGAGGGAGGACTCTGACTAAAATGCTCAATCCCCATCCTGAAAAGCAAAGAGGATGGACATCAAAAGAAGAAGAAAACAGGAAACAAGTTAGGAATCTGCCACAGAGGGCCTCTGAAAGGCTCCGCCCTGCACACTATCAAAGCAGATGCTGAGACTTATGGCCAACTGTTGGGCAGAATCTTATGAAAGAAGTGGGAAATAGTAAGATCTGGAGAGGACAGGAACTCCACAAGGAGAGCAACAGAACCAGAAAATTTGAACACAGGGGTCTTTCCAGAGACACATACTCCAACCAAGTACCATGCATGGAGATAACCTAGAACCCCTGCACAGATGTAGCCCATGGCAGTTCAGTGTCTGAGTGGGTTACATAGTAATGGGCCAAGGGACTGCCTCTGACACGAACTGATTGGCCTGCTCTTTGGTCACCTCCCCCTAAGAGGGGAGCAGCCTTACCAGGCTACAGAAGATGACAATGCAGCCACTCCTGATAAGATTTGATAGACTGAGATCAGAATGAAGGAGAGGGGGACCTCCCCTATCAGTGGACTTGGGGAGGGGCATGCATGAAGAAGGAGGAGGGAAGTCGGGATTAGGAGGGGAGGAGAGAGGGGTTTATGGGGGGATACAAAGTGAATGAAGTGTAACTAATAAAAGTTGAAAAAAAATAAAAATAAAAGAAAGCCTTAGGGGTCCGAATGTGGTTTAAATGATCACTCCGTGTCTCCCAGGGACCCGGCATGTTAAACATAGCTGAGCTAGTGCTTATATCTGGAGTGTACAACTTGAAAATGACCCACTTGTCCCAAGAACCTGGCAAAGTACTGAACTGACACTTGAGGCCAAGTTTGAAGGACCAACTTGATAAAAAAAAAAAAAGCCTTAGAGAGTGGGGAGGGAGCAGCAAGAAGAAATTAAAATAAATTATGAGGGCAACGGGTACCAGTGCGGCCCATTAGCAGCTGCCATAGGGAATAGGATGGATGGCTGTAGGATCTGACACCTTAGTTTAGGATCATGTTTTCAAAACACAGCCAGATCTTCTGTTACCGAAGCTCCCATTACAGTTTCCCCACGGGTCACACGGATGTCTGTCCTGGCTAGCACAACTTGTGGCTTTAGTTCCTCCAGGACCAATGAGGGAAGAGCCCACTCTAAACTCACCCTCACTTCCACAACCCGACAATGCCAGCTTCAGTTCAGGTGGGCTCAAACTTGACTCTGCAACTATCTCAGGATGTCTCACCTTTGAGGAACTCCGTTGAGCCCCTAAATGATGCAATCCCTAGCTCCATGAGGTATTATCATCTCATAGGCAAAGACACAGGCAGCAAGAGGGTTGTGGGCTAGCTTAAGGACCCCCAGTTCCTCCTGCAGCAGACAGTCAACAGCTTAGCTCTGAGCTGCTTCTGAAAACCCACCAGACTGTCACTTAGGGAAGTGGCTCTCGATTTGACAAGAAAATCTCCTGCAAGCCCTAAACCGATTTCAATGCTTGGGGCAAAGCTCAGCCCAAGGACAGTTTAGCCCTTGGTCTTGGGAGCAATGACTGGTGCTAGCCCTAGGCTAAGAACGTTCTGGAGATGTTCCGTTTCAAGTTGCCATCTTGCCTGTCCTCTTGCTCCATGAATCTGTGCGTGAGGCTATGATCACGGGCATTCAAGCAAGAACCCTCCTCTTGAATCTGAAGCATGAGGGCTCAGAGAGTTCTGTAAACCTTCCAAAGTCAGTGTCTTGTAACAGGTGTGCTTTCTTCCTCTGAGTCCACTCCAGAGAAGGCTGGCCCAGGCCTAAGAAATATTTTCAAATTCATATGGGAAGAACGACTTGTAGGTGCCTGGACTTTTGTAATGAAAACGACAAACAAAACACTACCAACAGTGCCAAGTTATGTGGACTAGAAAGAACCTGAAATGAAGGAGGATATCGGGAAGATTAACACTGAAGCCAAAAGCAAAAACAAAGGAACATAATAAAACAACAACAACAACAACAAAAAAAAAAACCACCTCACAAACACTAAAAAAAAAAAAAAAGGTTAGTCATTTTGATTCTCCAGAAAACTTAGTTCTTCAGGAAAACTCATCACGTTTGGATGATGAGCAGATCATTAAAGTAGTGATGATGATTCCGGTGACAATTGCCTTGTTCCATCAACACAACTTCACAGGCTTTCCTGGCTTACACAGCTGCAAGAGGAAAGCAAACTCTTCCGAGGGATGACTAATGACAATCTCGTGGAGAGAGTTCTTGAAGCATGCTATAGGACATTGTGTGTGGTCTCTCCCTGCAACCTAATTTAACCAACCCCGGGGGGGGGAAGAAGCAAAGGAGGAGAAGGAGGAAAAGAAGGAAGAGGAGAGAAGGACGAGGACGAGGAGAACGAAGAGGAGGAGAAAAGGAGGGAGTACAGTGAGGTTTACCATGGTCCTCAGTTTCTCACATTCTTAAAAGGAATGGGCTGGGGATATCCTTCAGGAGACCAGCTTCGGTCTCCCCTGCGCTCATACTACAGCTTTGAGGAAGGGAGGAACCACAAATCATTACGTTTCTGACCCTTCACATATCCAATTTCTTCCTTTGGGCATCAGGTCCATCAGGTCTTGATCACATTAACTCCTTTGGAAATTGGCACTGTCATCACATAATTGGATCATTAGTATCACAAGGCATATCGAAGACGGTGAAGCCAAAAGATGGTCATTCCACAAATGTTAAGTTTAAGCGCTCGCTGGGTGATAAGCTGTACTCTTAATAAGCGCTTAGTTTTGCTCCCCCCATATTCAATTACTTTTACTAGGTGGGGGCACGCTCTGTAAAATATTCACTCACTTCTGAATGTAAACATAAATGTGCATTTCCCTGTCACCAACTCACACACAGACTATTCCCAGGGTCTAGACACAACAAACTACCTCAAGTAACAAACCACTTTCCTTCTAAAGAGAACAGAGGTTCAATCTTAGACTGATTCCCACTTAACCTCTCAGTCTCAATTTTCCCCCTAGTGTACTCAACCCTCTGCAAAGGAAACCGGGCATCTACCCACGTGAGAAACCTTGGAGAAGGCATTTTTATTTACCAAGCAATTGACCAAATAGTTATCTGGAAAGATGATAGGAAAAGACATTCCTTCTTAAACCATATCTTTAGCTGATTAAAGAGAGAGAGAGAGAGAGAGAGAGAGAGAGAGAGAGGTATATGTAGAAGTACATGTAGTCTGGGTAGCTTTTTGTCATCTTGACACAGACTAGAGTCATATGAGAAGATGGAACCTTAATTGAGAAAATGCTCCCATCACACTGTCCTATGGGAAAGCCTATGGGGTATTTTTTGATTGATTTTTGATTGAACCACTGTGGATGATTCCATCCTCAGGCAGATGGTCCTGGGGAGTAGAAAAAAGCCAACTGTAAAGCAGCTTGGTCTCTATTCCAGTTCCTGCCTTCAGAATTTTTGCCCTGACTTCCCTCACTGGGACCCAAGAGCTGTAAGATCAAATAAAACGTTTTCCTCCCCACGCTGCTTTTGATCGGGACATTTTACCACAGCTACAGAAACCTAACTGAGAGCGCAGGATCGTTTCCTGGGCCTGGCAAGCGCTTTGTCGGATGAGCACAATCAGAGGTGGCAGGGCCAGCTCCGCATCACCCGGGTCCCTTATCTGAAGCTGAGTGGTTCTCATACACCTCAGGCCACTGCCTTGGGATGAGAAAGATAGAGAGGTCTGGCCTGTTGACCGCTCATAACTGACCCACCAGATGCTGAACTCCTAGTATCTGACAGTGATCCTGCAGAACACTGAGTATGCAGGGTGAAAGAAAAAACAGAGGCGATGCCTGTGGGGGGGGGGGAATCTTTGTACTTTTTTATTTTTAAAAATCACAGGAGCAGGCTGGAGAGATGGCTCAGTGGTTAGTTAAGAGCATCCAGGGCTCTTCCAGAGGACCAGAATTATTTCCCACCACCCACAACTGTCTGTGACTCCAGTTCCAGAGGAGCCAACCCCTCGCACATACATTTGGGCAAAACACCAATGCACATAAAGTGAACATAAATAATTTTTAAAAAGAACCACAGGAATCTGGGCAGAGATAGACACACCTTAGAGGTTAAAAGCACTGGCTGCTCTTCCAGAAGACTGGGGTTCAATTCCCAGTGGGACCTGATGTCCTCTTCTGGCCTTCTTGGGCAGCAGGCAAACACATTGCCCACAGACATGCAAGTAGGCAAAACACTTATACGCATAATAAAAATAAGCAGACACAAGAATTTGCCTTCTAACGGAAACTCACTATTAAGGTTTTTCAGTTGCGAAGTGTACATGCGTGGAGCTCAGAAGGGTTAACCCTTACAGGCCCTGTCAGTGGCGGAGTCGCAGAGCGGATACCAAGCGGAGCACACCAGGCCACACTTTCAGCACTGAACTTGTAAGACAACTGAGATTTAGTTTCCCAATTTAATAGCTCCAGAATACCGGCATAGCTCCTCCTGACATCCGTGAATGGCCGCGAGGCTGTCCCTGGCACCCTAACCTAAACTTGAAGGCTTCCCTTTCCTTGGAAGGACGCCTGGCAATTTTTGCCCTGTGGTACTTAAAGCCCCAATTCAAAGCCTTTCATGGATCCATAGGGCTGTAAAAACTCGCAGCCCTGACGGAACAATAAAATGATTTTGAAAAAGAAAACCTGTGTGCAGATTACCACATGTTAATATGCTTAACAGGTCTGATTTAAGAAGAAAAACCAATGCAGGTCCATCAATCTCACGTCAGTCAAGCTTGGGCTTTCCTAGGTGTTCAGCTGATGTCAACTCTTCTCTTCATAAACTTCATAAACATTTGAAGGACAATCTGCTGGACTTCCATGACAGCTCGGGTAGGCCTGACAGTTGATACCTCAGACTGCAGCCTGGCTCAGCATTCTACCAGTCCCACCCCAGAGCTGTTGCCTCCTGCAAAGCCATCTTGTTTTTGATGACCAGCATGGTTACTATCAGAAAACACGTGGTGCTGGCTGGACCCCTTTGGTGCCGACGGGAGGGGTGTAAACTGGAAGGAAATGCTGAGAATATAGTACGGCAGTCCCCCTAAAAGTTGAAATCACAGGACCACATAACGTAGTGGTCTTACCTGGAGCACAGTTTATCCACTAGAACTAAAAACAAAACCTTAAGATGTTATCTTCACACACGTGTTCCAGCAACATTATTCATAACAGCCAAGAGGTGGGAGGAACTCAGGTGCCTGGAGATTAATGAGTGCATAGCAAAATGTGGAATATTCAAATGATGCATTAATGGGCCGCAAAAAGAAACGGACATAAGCGACAACAATGGGCAAACAGCGAGGACTCTGCATTAAGTGAAATAAGCCCACTGCAAAAAGTCAAATGCTACATGACTTAGATTTTAAGCCAAACATGTACAGACCAAAAGAAAAGAAAGTGGTGACTTCCGGGGTGCAGGATAAGAGAGGTGGAAACAGACAGCTACCTTTTAATTGGCAGTTTCAATTCTGCAAGATAAAAAGTCCTAAACTTTGTTGCACAACCATTTTAGGTGAACACACACACAGGCAAATATCAAGAGAGGAAAAAAAAAAGGAGAAAAGTTGGGGGGGGGGAGTTGCACTGAAAAAGGGTCTTTCAAGTATCTCAAACTCTAAATTCTTATGCTTCGAGGTCTCCCTTACATAAAACCAACTCAAGCGGGTTTCTTGATTAACGACACTTAGGATGTTAAGGGGAAAAAGGGAAAAGAAGTTCAAATGTAAGCTGAAAGTAATGGCCAGCCTGTGCCACCTAGCAAGACTTTGTCCAAACATCACCCATTGTCCCATGCTCCAACACAGTTAGCAGCCTGCACTTTCGATAAAAATGCTGAAGTGGCTTCTTGAAATCAATCAAAAGTTCTAACAGTGAAGAGATAAACGAACAGATTCACTGAAGCTGTAACAGGCCCGTGGCGGGCCACAAAAGTCAGAACACACATGACAGCATACAGCAAGAGGATTCGAGACATCGAGACACCGAGCACCTCGGCACAGCCAGCCGCCTGCGAGGGGGCCTTGGTTGCCATGGCTCGATAATGACTCTGCATCAACGACAAATCAGTTTACGGAATTCAATACGGGTACTAGTGAAAAGAGAAACGCCGGTGTGGATGTCATGGGGCGAGAACAGCTAAGGACAGGACTGTCTCTGTGATGGCTGGGTCAAGTCTGCTGGATCAACAGAGAACCAGCTATGACCCACGACAGCAGCAGCAGCAAAAATCACAAACCAGTGAAGCTTTCTGTTTTTAGGCACTTCTGTGTCAATACCGTAACTAGTTCATTTTAACTGAAGGGCCACACAAGCTTTAGTGTCCCACCTGAAAACAGCTAGAGAGCAAGCATAGACGGCTGCCCATAAAACTCTGGTTCAGTTAGATTGTTTCTATCTGGATTTATTTTTAGAAAATGTTTTACTCTATACTTACTACATGCTAGGCTCTCTTTAGTATCCCAGAAATTAAAAAGACTAGGACAAGAAAGAAATCCATATTTTGCTGAAGTCAAACAACACACACAGTAACTTAATGATTTCATGCGGTGCTTAACTATCTTAGTGATGGCAAATCTTGGCAAAGTGTCAGTGATGCGTAAGAGAGGGCAGGGCAATCCACTGAGGTGAGAAGCCAAAGAGGTGACAGGTGAGCTGATAATGGGCTCCTGAGAGGCAGCCTGTATTGTCACAGCCTTGATAGGAACACACTGGGCACAGCAGACAAGTCAGTCAAGGCCAGAAAGGCTGGTTGTACTGGGGTGGGGATGAGATATGGCTTTGTAGATAGGTATGGCCACAGAGTGTGGAGCCTCTGAGGATCTTGTAAGGCACAATAACTAGCAACAGTAGAAGTCATTCACTCAATGGCATTGTAGAGCACTGTCTTGGCTTTACACAGCCCAGGGATATGATACGCTTTATTGTTTTAGAGACAACATAGTTTTCTGCCACATGGAGAAAGGACCACAACATGGGATAGCAAACTCTGGCTTTTTACCATACACAATTATGGGTTTTTAAATTAAAAAGAATTATTTTTTTGCTCGATAGGGTAACTAAAGAGAACATTTAGAAAGGCCTATAGCTCTCTCATTCCTAAGGGTGCTGGTCACTGGTAAGAGAAGACATGAAAGAAAGACAATTTGTGATGATTTGTTAGCAGCTCTCTGAATCACTGCCATGGGTGTCACACAGCAAGGAAGAGAGACTAAAGGTCACGGGCCTAAGCAACAGGGGTCTTGAGATAAAGGGGAGCTAGTTTAATTATTAACTTGTTTTCTACTGATTCATTAACTTGTTAGGGAATTCTTAGTGGACTAAGAACATTTTTTCTTTTACTGAGGCTCTTCGGAGCATGCTAAGTTTGAGGCAAGATAAACTACTGGTGAAAATGTAGACCTCTATGAAGCAGAGATTCAGAGCTATTTCCCTCTCGGGAAGTCACCAGAGGGAACTAGATAGTTTACTTGGTAACTGTCTCTCCTGGCTCTGCCAAGATGGCATTGGGCCAACCAGGAAGCTGACTGAAAAAAAGCTACTCCCTGAAGTGAAAGTTTACCAGGGCAGTGCTGCTGTCTCAGGTGAAGGCATCCAGCTAATAGTCCACAGAGGTGGAGAAAAATGGCTGTAGAGAGGTCAGCCCATGAATATGAAGCTTATGAATACAGACAAGGAAGCCAAGCGGGCCAGAATTCCAGTCAGACAGCCCTGAAGCACAGCAGGCCATACTGGGCGTCTTGTCTTGACATGTCCCACAGCCTCTGGCTGTTGAAAAGAGACATCCAGGGTGTGGAAAGTGAGTCATGTTAGCCCCTAAAATGATATGGAATTGTGGCTTACTGTTAAACCATGGCTGTTATAATAAATGCAGATTTTTAGGCTCAGCCACTAGAGGCTCCAAGTTAACAGCTCGAGGGGAGAACCCAGAAAGCACAATTTTTAATTAACAATGCTTTTATGTAAATGGCTGCCAAGTCAGGGCTTGAGAGCACTCTACCTGTGGGCCACAGCCCAGCCTAACCATCCTCTCCAACTGCAATTTCTTAGTCTCTCGCAGCTTAGCCTTCTTCACTCTACCTGTGGACCACAGACCAGCCTAACCATCCTCTCCAACTGCAATTTCTTAGTCTCTCGCGGCTTAGCCTTCTTCAAAACTCTGGCTGTCCAATTATACAAAGAACAGGGAACTCAGCAAATAGCACTGTCAAGTTAGCTCATGATGTCTGTGTACTTGTTTATGGGGACATTTCTTCCCACTCTGTAAGCTCTTTCATCGGAACATGAATCACTACGTTCTGAAATATTCCTCATGCAATTCCATGACATGGTACCCCAACAATAAACTACATTCAAGAGACAATTTCAAAGCTAGTGTCCACAAAGGAGCAGGGCATGAAAGTTTCTCCCTGTCATTCATTGTCAAACTCTGCGATTCTGTTGATTAGGCCAGCGTGACCTGGGTGGTAACTGTGCTGGAGGTGGAACTCTGGGATTCGGGTGGGCTGAGCAAGTGCCCTGGTACACTGGGCCACACCGGCAACCTGACTCGCTGTTTTGCCCAGACCATGCTCAAACTTGTAACTCTCCTGCCCCCAAGCCCTGGCACTATGCTACATTGGTGTGCTACCGTGCTGGACTCACCGGTGAACTACGGCAGTGCTACTCATATCACCACTAACTGGTAGTGCTAAGTCAGCTATGAGGACCACGCTTAGACAATAAGGATCCCCGAGGGGATGGAAAACTACTGTTAGTATATGTTCGCTGTGTTTAAAATTATGTTTTGATGCAGGAAGTTACAGGGGTCTAGATCTATGCGTTCTGACAATCCCCGTTTGGTTTTTATTCCCACGGGAAAAATAAATCTTGAGCTATAGCAGTTCAGAAATACGACTGTTCTGACATATTGAAAGAACTTGCCTGTTGGAACTAAAGCCTGAAAACCTAGGTAGTATATTCTTTGTAGTTTGGTTGTAGGATGATGGATAAAACAAACAAACAAACAAACAAACAAACAAACAAACAAACCTGACATACATTGTAGAGGAAAGCCTGTAATTTTTCTGTTTTCAACAGAAGAAAGCTGTTTGTTTTAAATTAGGGTAAAACAAATTTCGGAACAGCAAGCATTTACCACTAAATATGGAGGGTGTCTTCCTGTGCCTTTGCTCTCCTGTCCGTTCTGCAGAAGGCTTGGGTGTGGTAGGCTCTGAGCAGCCACCCCTGCCCTGGGCAGACATACCCAGCCTGCAGGAGGCTCCTGCAGAAATGGTAGGTAGAGAATGCTCACCTGTTTACCTCAGGTCCACGGCCTCCCTAGTCCCTCCAGAGAAAGATCAGAGTCATCCAAACAGCCTGACAACTTGGCAGTGCAAAAGCAATCATTTTGACTTTTGGACCTTATCCAAAACAGGAAACAATAAAGGGACTCAGGGAACATTCCCAAGCCATCTGCTGACAACACTCCCCATTCTACAAAATGAGATCTGAATGGTTCTTAGCGCGCACCTGCCACTAATGCCACAGCAAGAAGACTCATGTACAGTTACTTAACCACATCTGCATTTTTAGTTAATTTTATGATTTCTGAGACAGGGTCCTCCTATGTTGCCCAAGGTGGCCTAGAACTCTCCAATCTCCCACCTGTCTCCCTGGTGGTGGAAGGACAGGCATGTGCTCACAGTTCTAGGCTTGCAAGAAGAAACAATACTTTGCAACTTTCAGTGGATGGGATGAAGGAAGAAGTAATTTTTGAAAAGCGGTCTTTGTTTTTATGTGGCTTCACGATAAATCACTTCTAATCGTAGATTAGATTTCCGGTGACTTTGTTTTGTTAAAAGGTCTCTCTTTTTACCAGATCCCTACCCTCTGAAGCAAAGGTGGTACATGTATGATTACTAAACATTGTGTTTTAAATTATAAATCCACTTAAGGATTTGCATTAACATATCACAGGGTTTGCTTTTTAAGAAAACCGGACAGAGCTAGAGCACAGGCAGGCTGAGAGGACCCTGACCATCCTCAGTCTGGAAACTTCTAGGCCCTCACTGCATTCCCGTCAAAGAGGCCCGTGGAACTGTGCATATGGAATTTGCTTAATCCAAAGCCTACGTAGGGCCCTCACTAGGATGCAGCAGTTGTATATTTCATGGAGTAAAACCAAAACGAACAACAACAACAAAACAGTAAATCCTAACAAAAAGTGACTGCATGCTTTTCTGGGATGCAGCAGAAAGGGGTAATGCTGCTCTTCCAGGCAGGACAGAGGAGGTGGTTCCTCTGGAGACCCTGAAGAAAGCTGGCATCCCTGATTTAGAGCTGACTTTAGATCCCATTCAATTTGTAACCCTACCTTAGTGTTTGGCCGTGAAAGGAGCAATAGTAAATGCATTACAAGGGCAGAAGGAAGGCCAGTGGATCAGTCACAAGTCAGGCAGAGAGGGCAGGAAGCAGGCAAAGGCAATTTAAATGGAAATACTGAGTCGTGAAAATAGGCTTTTTTTTTCCTTGACTATGCGTGATCTCAAACTATCACCTTAAGGAGCTATGCTATCAAAAAGAACAAAAAAATTATATAAACACTCTAGGCATCCGTTGGCAGACTACAGGACACTCGAGTGGGGGTCGTGCTGTCTTAAATTGCTATGGGAGTCATGTACAAACTCAAAAATTCTTTGACAAAAGATTAATGCAAGTACGTTCATCAAAATATTAGGAGTAAATATCTGTGAGTAATAAGATTTATGACTTTCTATGTGTGCTTTTCTTTTTTTTTTTTTTGTTTTTTTTCCTTGAACAACTTGTACAACTAGAAATTAAGATTTAAAAATCTACTGGATAACTAAATAATAACAACAATAACAAAAACCACTACAATTACGGGGTAATGTTCCTGGTGATAGGTTGGCATCGGATGTGAAACTGTGACCTGCCTGTAAGATGGGAGGGGCTATAACCAGAGGCTGTTCTCCGAGAAGACACAGCCCTGCTATGTCAGGTTTGTGTGCTTCCAAGTCTAATGCAGGAGAATGACCCGCAGGTCAAGTCCATCACAAGACAGCAACCTGTGCACACTGCCAGAGCCCACGTGCCATCTGCAGAGCAGGTTACCTACAGCTGTCTTCCTGACTTTTCTTTAGTAAACCCCTCATATACAGCTGGGAAATCACTCCCATTCTAGGCCTTAAAAAACAAACAAACAAACAAACAAACAAACAAAATAACATTCTACCACAAGAACACACTGCAAATTTACTTATTTAATCTAATAACTACTTTCTTGGAAATACTCAAAACTCTTTTGTTTCTAGATTCAATAGGTCTTATCCCCTTTTATAAAGAAATGTAAACCAGTTGTTGGTAAATCGCCTTCCTTAATTTCCTTTACTAATTTTAGAAAAGGACCGTTTAACACGTACTTGGGTTCAAACTTGTCTTTAGTTTTGAAAATGTTAGCAGGCGTCTATCCTGCAGGCAGAAAGCCAGAACCGAGGGCGCCAAATCAAACAGAGATACTGGTTTTTCAATGGCGGCAAGCTTTAATACTTCTCATTTATTTATGCACATTGATACTTCCTATTTATCTTTGTGCAGAGGTTACATATGAGTCTGTGACTTGACATCGGGCACAACCCATGTGTGTCAGCTAACATGGTTCCTTTGTTCTTCTCCCTCATTTTGACTGTTTGATGCTTCAAGAACAGAGCGTGAGAAAAAACTGATTCTACAAAGGAAACTTTTATGCATCCAACTTTCAAAAAAGAATAATAAAAGACAAATATATCTGCTTTGTTCTCAATAAGATAATGAATCACACACACACACAAACAAATTTAAAATTTCTAAAACAGCAGGCCCACTAAAACCAAGCTCTCATTATTGAAATTTGGCTTTCTTTTCTAGTAAATAGTGGGTATTTAATAATTGAAAGTAGGGGGCTGGAGAGATGGCTCAGAGGTTAAGAGCACTGGCTGCTCTTCCAGAGGTCCTGAGTGCAATTCCCAGCAACCACATGGTGGCTCACAACCATACAATACATAATAAATAAATCTTAAAATAAATAGATAAATAATTGAAAGTATGTCTCCTTTGCCTTCCAAGATGTAATTTTTCTCCTATAATCGTTTCAAAGACTTTTATGAATATTTACATTTATTAATGAATGATATACAAATGTTACAGTTAATGAATAGCCTTTGCACGTACATTATTGAGCAAATTTTTTAAAACACACCTCAATATATCTTGCTTTATTATTTTAACCATACCACATATTTCAAGGTACTAGAAAAATGTATGCACTTCAGATTACTAATTATGGTGGTTTGAATAAAATTGGCTCCCATAGGCCCATAGAAAGTGGCACTATTAAGAGGAATGTCCTTGTTGGAGGAAGTGTGTCACTGGAGGTGGTCTTTGAGGTTTCAGATGCTCAAGCCAGGCTCAGTGTCTCTCTCCCTCTTCCTGCTGATCTGTATATAAAACTCTCAACTACCTCTCCAGTACCATGTCTACCCGTGCTTTGCCATGCTTCCTACCATGATGATAATGGACTAAACCTCTGAACTATAAGCCAGGTCCAATTAAATGCTTTCGTTTATAAAAGTTGCCATGGTCATGGAGTCTTTCCACAGCAACAGAAACCCTAACATCTAGACACTGGTAAGGTAAAATTCTTATAGAAAGTTTTGTGAAGTATTAAACATGAATATAATCAACCGACTGTTAAGACATGGAGGGTTCAAAAGGATAAAACCAAGCAAAATCCATCCCAGGGGAAATTCTACGGGATAAAGTATACAGAGTGAAGGGTTGAGGTTCCTCAAAGGATGCATTAGAGAGGGAGAGGGAGGGAAAAAGAAGGCAAGGAAATCTGGAATGAAAGTACATACACAGAGCTCATTTTGGTTCAGGTTTTTTTTTATAAACAAACTATAAAAAGGAAACTATAAGTCAAGTAGAAAAATTTGGGTGCATGGCAAATCATTGTACTTTAATCTGTTTATGGGTTAGACAATAGCAAAGGAGAAGGGTTTGAAGGAATATTGAAAAACCAATTTTTCAAAAAGTCCTCTTTAGAATATGAATGACCTCCCCCCCCCCCACACACACACACACTCACCACTGCTAATATCAAAATTCTTTAGGTAGAACATGCTCAGTCAACCAGAAGTATAAACACAAATGGAAATGCTACTTCTTTTTAGAGACTCCCAACTTGACAGGAAAAGAATGGGAAGTCTTCATCTATAGACCCAAGGACAAGCTCTTTGAGACACTGGCCTCCCCAAATCCAGGGCAATGAAAAGTAGGACCCTGTAGTGATGAGCAATCGGGGCTTCACATGCAGGCAGCCAGCGTAATGCAATTGTGTAACTCCTGGAGCTCCATGGAAAAATCCTCTTCCTGAGTGATCCTAATACACTATATGTGACTAATGAGGCTTTTAATGACACCATCCATCTCTTCTTAGTGCTAGAAAAGTTAGCTTATCGTTCCAGAAACTATAAATGAATGGTTGTAAGATGACAGTGACAGGCTTTGTCTTACATTCTCTCTCTTCTGCCTCCTTCAACCCTTCTCCTCAACCCAGTCACAAACTTTGTTGGATTTGAAAGGCAAATCACAATTAGGACAAGTGACTTTGTCAGCGCAGTAGATGAATTCTGGCACCTGCCCGGACTCCAGCTGGGTGCTAATCAGCCTCGTGGTGGCCTACATCACCCATTATTAAAAACTGGAAATGCTCCTTAAGGCTTCCAGCAGAATGTGCTTACTTGCAGACTGACTGACATCCCTGGAGGAGCTGGGGAGCTGTGCGTCAACTCCACAGCTTCTGTGTTGAGTTCTGCCAGGCACACAGAAGGACAGGCTGTATGAACACATGCCAGACAGAGCAGGGAGTGAGAGGAGGATGCTCTGTGGTCTAGTGATTCCGGCACAGACTTTCACCCAGTTGGTGGCCTTGCATCTCAGTGCCATCTTTAGGTTAAGTATAGTGACAGCGCACCCATGACACCGGGTTCTGATTTCCAATGGACTTAACTTACTTGTGTATCTTTGCATTTTACCTTCTGCTTATGTTTATGCAACTGGCATTACTGAATGACCAACTTGGATAGGAAAAGAGAAGGCCCAAGACCTCAGCCCATGAAAAAATGAGTGCACAAGAGCCAATGTGACCAGAACAAAGCATCTCTGTACATGACTTCATGTTTGTAGCGAACTGAAAAAAAAAAAAAAAAAAAAAAAAAATCAAAATATCAGCTGCAAGGATTGCTTTCTCTCGGCAGCTCTGAGCAAATGAGAGGATGCAACCTACCTGAAGACTGCAAGAGTCAGTGACCAGAGCACTAACGGCTTCCGCAGCTCAAACTTTGCTCGCTTGTTCATCAGATGCCGACCACCAAATATAAAGGCAGCATACAGTGCAGAAAACAGGAAAGATTTCTTCCTATGAAGAAACAAATGGACCAAACCTCATGAGACAGGAGTCCTGAAACACTTTTCACAATAGCTTCCCTGTCTGTACTAAAGTTTGATGAAAAATTAATTTACTTGGAGACATGTTCTGTTGGCAAATTCGCCCTGTGGTTGCCAGCAGGACACAGTACACACCGTTCAGGGTAAACAGATGTTCTTTTCAGGACTTAAAATCAAGATACTCAACATAGCACCAAGGTATAAAAAAGTAACCTTTTCACTAGAGGAGTTGCCTTTCTTCTTTTCAGATAAATTAATTTAAAGTAGACTCGTGGTTTTCAAAGAAGGCAAGTATTAACTTTCAATATTACCATTAATAAAAAGCATAATTGTCAGACACACACACACACACTCTCTCTAATCTAATCATCTGTGGGATGACTGCATTCATCTCTTCAGGTGAGCTGTAAATCAGAAGACCCTGGACTTATCAGATTAAGCCCACTTTGAGGGACACAGCCACATACATGTTAAAACAAAACAAACAAACAACAAAAACCTCCAGAAATCTTATTTGACCAAACTAGTGTAAAAATGCAGTTGCAATAAAATCAAAGTGCTGTTGAATTTTAAAGCTATTTGTCTATTATGGATACACATTGAGATATATTTATGAATGAGATAGCATCTTAGATTTGTTTTTTTTAAAATACCCCAGGAAAAAACAAAAGTAAACAAGTTTGGGAAATGATACCAGGGATGACAAAAGGGGTGGTGGAGCTGGGGCTCATCAGCTCTCCCCCTTCTCTCTTACAAACACACAGAAGCCTCTTTACATACTGAAAATCGTAAAAAGAAAACAAACAAACAAACAAACAAACAAAAAAACCAAAAAACTTCACATTTTAAAATATTCCGTAATAAATATTTCTAAAAAGATGATTAGACCGGAAAATATATGTGTAAGTGTTTTGGACCTCTATTAGAACATCGAGGGAGGGTGGTCCCTGCTGGAGCTGCTGTGGTTTCACTCACAGCAGGTGGAGGTCAGAAATACGTCAGCGAGATAGCACAGGAGCTCCAT
This sequence comes from Psammomys obesus, assembly GCF_907164565.1. NCBI lineage: Eukaryota > Metazoa > Chordata > Mammalia > Rodentia > Muridae > Psammomys > Psammomys obesus. The sequence continues at coordinate 17,146,492 of NW_026596095.1, read as the reverse complement.
GTCCCAGTAACTGCTGATATGTTACTGTACACAGTAGAATAATGCCAAGTCATACAAGGAATGAGAGCGAGAGATGGGAGGGGGTGAGGTGAGGCCTTGTAAGTAATTTAAACATTTAAGCACACTTCCAGAGACAGAAACCTAGCTCTTAGAATGAGTACCCCCTACGCAACTAGACAACAGGAAAATGGTCAATGAATAAGTTGCAAGACATAGTGCATACATGTGCTAAAGAACACAGCATGTAAAATGCTTCATTAATGATTCCCCTGAGTGGTGGCGCATTACCGTTTATCCAAGGAACACTGCTACTCACATACATGCAGTGACCTACCGGCTGAGCCCACCTTATAAAGCTATGATTCCAGGAAGCAAGCCGTAAACACTGAGGAAACTACTCCAATTACAACCTGCAACCTCGGCACATGCCTGTTGAGACACATCGTCCCAGCACAGAGTAGGCTCTTAGTGAATGCCTGGTGACAATCTCATGCTTTCGTCGTTTCTGAAGGAGGCAAATAACAGCACACTAACACCACGGGTCCTCAGTAAACACTGAACAAACGGGCCGTTGGGGACACTGAAAGAAAGTATATTTCCTCAGCAGTATATTTAGAAACAACCGAAGAAAAAAAACAAACTATTCAAATATAGATTATGGCACATTTCCCTCCTCCATTTTTTTCCCTCTCAAGAACAGAGCAAAAAAAATATTGAGGCAATTACATGAAAACTATAACTAAGCAATTTCTCAAGCGCTACTTGATACTTAGATCAATGCACACACAGGACTGTGTTTTTGCTCTAAAACCTGCCAAGGGTATGGTATTAGGTCACACAGGGCGAGATCCACTCCTTTAGCACTCATGTGAAGGTAAGACAGATAAAACATGTGACGTCTATGCATAAACAATGACTTGTTAAAAGAAGAAAAAATCAAAATCTACGGTTAACGCAGGCAGTGGTGGTATTAAACAGTGTAATTCTTCTTTTCTTAATTATAAAGGGAACAAGTGACTGCCACCATAAGGTCCTTATTTACTTCTTAATTCTCCTGGGTGGACATCGGGAGAAAAGGCCTTATCACTTAATCCTCCTAATTGCCTCACCTTGCAGCTAAAGTCCTACTTCCATTTTAGAGAGAATGAAATGGGCTTAGAGGTTAAGAAGCCCTGAGGCTTGCCTGATCTCAGCTAAAAGAGAGGTTGGTTCTTGATTTGCCGTCACCTAAGTTGAGTCAGGATTCCTTTGGTGACATCTGTGTAACTGAGCAGGAAACAGATTCACCGTGAAAAGCCCAAGGCACCCACTCAATCCACACCATCACGTTCCAACTGTTGACTGTCCCAGGTCTGTGAAATATCCATCCCCATCCTCCTTGCTTCCTTGAGAATACCCAAAACATTCCCTCAAATGGACTTTTCGTTTTTGAAAAGCTTTATTTTCATTTTGTGTGTACGCTTGAGTGTTGGCTCGCATGTGTGTATGTGTGCCAATGGGCCTGCCTGGTGTCTGAGGAGGCCAGCAGCTCGTGTCGAATCCCCTGGAACCAGAGTTACAGAGAGTTGTGAGCAGCCATGTGGAAGCAAGAACTGAACTGATCATCTGTGAGAGCAGCAAGTGCTCCTAACCACTGAGTCATCCCTCCCACCCCTCATTGTTATTTCTTAGCCACACAATATAACTCAGGTCCTGGTTTTAGATTGATGAGTTGTATTTCTCGTAATCATGTACCAACAAAGTTAAATGATGTCATATCATTCTAGCCATCCAGAGGAAACCAAGAATCAAGAACCAAGGAAGAATAAAAACCTTCCCTTCGTTCCTCTGTGGTCACTTATTAACTACTTCAAAGAGTATAAATATCTTTCCATTGTTTGAAAGCTTTGGCAAACTGGACAGCCGGGGTGACTGAGAACTGGCATGCCCACCAGTACCTCTCTGGTAAAGTACCAGAGGGGAATAAACAAAGACTAGATCTAGACACCTCCTGGTTCGGTTGATCTAACTTCTTTCATAAAACGGGTCTATGCTGCCTGAGCATGTACTGCCTGCGTTTAATCCCAGCACTTGGGAAGCAGAGACAGGAGGATCTCTGTGTGGTCAAAGCCAGCCTGGTTTACATAGTGAGTTCCATGACGGCCAGGACCCTGTCTCAAAGAGAAAAAAAATAAAGAAAACAGAGTTTATGTGAATGTCTGTAGTTCAGATGCTGGCTCAAACTTTGGTCCAGTCTGGAAAGTAGTTTTTGGAAAGTTGGGGGTCCCTGAGAGTAAAGGAGAGGGCACACTGCTTTGGATGTCTATGTGGCAAAGAATGTGGTAAGAGAATAATTTTTTTTTTCTCTTGAGACAGGTCCTCAAGGTGTAGTCTTGATGTTCTGCTGATGGCTGAATTCTGTTACTTTTTTTTTTTTTTTTGAGAATTCTAAGAGTTCAAACAAACATATTTTTTTCTAAGAAAGCAATCAGAATTTTATCAGTAGTTTTAAGTGTTTTAACACGCAGAAACTAAACACATGCTTCAAAATCTTGAAAAATAAGTTTTAACTGCTAGAAATACATCCATGATTAACAGAGGCTTTCAGACGGCAAGACAAAGCCATTAACTACAGAAAAGAATGGTGTTCTCATCTGTTATGTTCTGACCCTAGAACCCAAATAATGTGTGATTTCTGAGCTACTTTGAGTGCAAACACCTTTCTCATTTGCTCCTGCTCCCAGGTGCTAATTTAGAGATCACTTGTATTTCTTAAACGTGAGAAAACCATGATTTTGTAATTTAGTTTTTTTATTTTAAAGTAGGCCAAAGTATAACTACATTTAGTGAAACTACATTGAACCACACCACATGCACCTTCCCATTAGGGTCCAGCCCTTGTAGGAACAGACCTGGCATAAGGCTGTCCATGACGGCAAACAGTGGTTCCTATTTACCATATTCAAAAAATAAAAGAAGGTGCCTAGTTATAACTGAAAATAGGACTATCTGGGAGAGAGAATGCTCTCAAAAATCTAACGACCCTCACCAAAAATTGTCTAAGCATGAGGTTTGAGCCCCAGCATCCATGTAAAAAGCCAGTTTCATCTCCCGAACAACGATACCTGAGGTTGACCTCTGACTTCCACAGGTATGCATGCATATGAATTAGCACACACCTGTGCAACCCTCCCCGCAAAAAAACCTCAAAACCTCAAATCAAACCAGCCAACCAATCACCAACCAACCAACCAATCAGCAGTCAGCCAGCCAGCCAAACAAACAAACAAACAAACAGACTCCAAATCTGGCACCACATCTTTTCTCTGTGGGTTTACAACAGGCTTCCAGATACTATTTTAAAGTAAGATACACAAATCTACTTCCTTGCCAGGCAGTGGTGGTGCACAACTTTTGACTTAGCAGTAGAGAGGCAGAAGCATATGGATCTTCAAGTGTGAGGTTAAGAAAGAAAGAAAGAGAGGAAGGAGGGAGGGAGGGAAGGAGAAGGAAGGAAGGAAGGAAGGAAGATCTACTTCCTTGTCTTCAAAATGAAGAAGCCACCAGCATTTTAAAGCCATAAAGATAATATATTTAGGGCCAGAGAAATGGCTCAGCAGTTAAGAGACCTCATTGCTCTTATAGAAATCTGGACTCCACAGGCAGGCGGATCTCTGTGAGTTTGACACCAGCCTGGTCTACAAAGTGAGTCCAGGACAGCCAAGGCTACACAGAGAAACCCTGGAGGGGTGGAGGGAGAAGAAAAAGGAAAAAAAAAACCCAGACTCAGTTTCCAGCATGCCTTAAAACCACCTGTAACTCAAGCTCCCACAGATCTGACACAATCTAGCATTCATGGGTAACTGTACATTATTGGGGCACATAAACAAATGTGGGTATAAAAACACACACATAAACCTTAAAAAAATTAACTAGATTTATTATCTGAGTGCTAGAGACCCCAACTGGAAATGAATGCATTAAAAGGATATCATATGGACAATCGAAACAAAACTGGAGTTCAGATTTAAAAGATTAAGTCAATCTGGGCATAATTTTCCTAGAGTCAGATCAAAACAGAGAAAAATGACAGCCCCACAGATAGCTAGATAAACAGGCAAAAAATAAATCCATGCCTGCTGAGCACTTCTCTATCCTCAAGGGCTGGGTATTGAAAATGAAAGATGGCCCACATCTGTCACTACCGCCTTGTATCTACAGAGGATTTCTGTATCTTATTGTCTCTTAGACAGTTGAAAACAAGCTAGAAAATAAAGTTAAGGCAGGAAAACATGTTTTCATCATAAGCACTGGCTGAGTGAATACACCCATCACTAAACTCTTTCCTTGATATAAAAATTCAGAAGGAAAATGGGTATGCCATGAGAAAACACCAAATGCTATTTCTAGGGCAGAGAGGAAATAGATCTACCACAGTGAAGATTAAGCCTGAGCAAAAAAGCAGCAGCACAAACTGACAAATAACTTGAGCATTGCTCTCACAAGAGATTACTACCCATTACCCAGGAAAGGGCTATGCATTTGATTTCTCTTGAAAACAATGGCAAATATTTTATCCAGATATTCATATAGCTTCATTCAAAATCCGGATGCTCCCTCCCACAATGAAAAACATTGGTGAGAGCATGAACTAACAAAATATGTGAAGAAAGTATTCTTAAGGTCCTCACTCTCAATACTAATTAAAAGCCCGTTAGTCTTACCCTTAAAAGCAAACAAAACCCGAGCATTCGGTGACATAGTTGATTTTTATTTGATTAAAAAAAATTGGTGGCTAAGACAAGAGTTTTTATATTACAGTGTGGAGATTGAAAGTTCTAACCAAGTCTCTTGTGGTTAAAATGTCCTCCTTTTGCCTCCAGGCAGAGCCTGCTTCCCTGTCCTTCACAGCACAGAGGTCCTGAGTGTTCACTGCCTCATCTTCATCTCCCAAGCCCCGCTGGAATGGCCATGTCAACTTCTCTGACTCTCACCCCGTTTCCTGCCCCCTTTCCAGGGTTCTTGAAAGTACCACAGGCCTAGGAGACCATTCATGACCACAACCTAGAAAGCTCCTCCGGGTCTCAAGGACCCATGAGGTCTGATTGGCTCCACTTGTTCTGAAAATAATGTCTTCATCTCACATCCCTTCACCTAAGCATGACTGCAGTCTCTGATGCTACACAAAGCATTCACAGAGGACTACTGAATGCGTGAGGATCCCTTATCCAGTTTGCTGCAGGGACCCTTGAGCTCATGGAAAGACTTCTCCACTAACATCAAGGTCACTAGGCAGCAATACTTTCTGTTCCTAGCATGATGTATGATGATACATACATATATATATGTATGTATATATATGTATGTATATATATGTACATATATATACATACATACAAATATATATATATATATATATATTTTTTTTTTCATTTTCCAACTGGCAGGAAAGTGGGAGGTGACACCTAGCTTCTATTGTGTGGATACTCAGGAAGCTGAGATCCAGCCATCCACTACAAAACAGGACCTTAAAGAAGTCTCAAAGCTGCTGGGACCAGTAAACTCTGGAGAAGCCAAAAAATCAAACCAAACCAAACCAACAAACAAAAACACCATTAGGAGAAATTAATTAGAAAACTCAAAGGCCTGTTGTTAAGCTAGCATTCAGCCTCACAGATATGTTTGCTGCTGGGATAGTCCAGCCCGTGCTCCAGGGAGCTCAACCTCCCCTTCTGCTGCCAGATTCCAAGCAGGATACATCCGGCAAGGCCTTACCCAGCAGTCCGAGTTAAAATTGAAGGCGTGATGGAACAGCCAACACGGGCCCCGCATTTCTCCCTTCATTTCCTAGTCTCACAGCCATGGAACAGTGGTCCAGCTACCCACACAGGCTGCTAGATTGAATCATCCAAACTGTTGCAGTTCTGCGGGGCCTCCTCTGCTCTGCAGGTCACCTGAAGCTACATTTGAAAATGCACCCGCAGACGGGAGAGGAGAGGGCAAGCTGAACAGAAGCAGACATAGCTGCCAAGACATCCCCTCTCTCAACCCACACAGAGTTCAAGTTCTTGCAGCAGAGTTCCATTGTTGCTAGTGCTCCATCTTCCCATTAGCTTGTACTTCGCAAGGTAATTCTACAAAAGCCTGTCTCAACTCAGGAGGGAGCAGCGTTCCTACCACTCTGCTGCTTGTTCGGGTAGCCAGCATGGGAATGATCTCTTGTTCCAGACAAGAAAATCTGATAAGAAGGTTTCTATGGGAATCGCTCCATATTTAAGTGCTGGAATTATAAAGAAAGTGGGTGTTGGTTGTGATGAACAAACTCAAGGTCATATATAAGTGGGAGAAAGAATGATTCACCCTGTTTGTAGATCCTGGAGGCTTTTGTTCCTCTCTGTAGTTTGCAGTGTTGCAGGCCGACTTTCTACTGAGGATACAAATAACTAAGTGAGTTCCCCTCGAATGCCCTGGTCATCGGTTTCTACTCGGAAACCTGGGTGAATCCTGGCAGACAGTGTCCCAGCCGGTTCAGGAACCTTTTATCTTCCTAGTTTAGGCAACTTTTATCTTTATATCTATTCACATAATTTTCCAAAGACTTTGGTGTCCCTCCTCCTTCATCCTTTATTTATAACTTCAAAGCCAAGAAAGGAAAAAAAAAAAAAAAAAAGATGCAAAGGGCCTGCAGGGTGGGGGGTGGGGAATTCCTAGCGGGCAAAAATGTCAAGATTGCTCGGAAAATAAGCATTCATCCAATTCTTTGGAGAATGGAAGACTTTGTTTATCTGTAAGTTTCTGTGTACTGTTAGTTTGTGAGTCAGCCGGGTAATCTCTTCATCATTTGCAAGTCAGGTGATGTTTGGGATAGGATCCGATGTACAGCTGGGGTTGATTCTTCAGCGTGGCTTCAAAGAAAAGATTACCAAAACTCCGGTTTTGCCGGCGCTGGTTTCTTCAGGCAGCCAAGGAAAACACTTAAGGATGAGAAAACTTGTCTCCTTTCCCTTGAGAACTGGAAGGCTAACATGCTTCACGTTGCCAGGAGCACCCTCTTTAAAAAACACACACTGTAGCAAGTGTCAGGGGCCAACTGGCACCCACACACACAACTGGTCTCACAAGAGCAGGACAGTTTTGTAAAGTCAGGCCTCTCCTTCCACCATTACCTGGGTAGCAGGGGTCAAGCTCAGGGCTCTCACTGCCCAGCAGGTTCCTCGACCCATGAGACACCTCTCCGGCCCCAATTTTTGGCTTTCAGACTGTAGGGCACACCTGACATCCACCTTTTCTCTAAGAAAAACGAATTGAATTGTCTTACGTGTTTATAAGACAATTGAATTCTCGCAGGGAGAAAAATATGCAAGAAAACCTGAAGAATGGTGTCCAGAGATTAGAAGCGTTCCTTCACTGGCCTCTGCACACTGGGAGTCAGCAACTGACAGCTGGCTTTCCACCAGAGGTTTTCCAGGCGTGCCAGCAGCCGGAGTTCCTTGATCACTTAACGGCAGGATGTAATTTAAGATGTTTGGGAGGCAGGGGAAGATACCTCAGCAGGTAAACACCTCCTCCTTCAATCAGCTAAAAGTTCAATGAATGGGCAGGCTGTGGTGGCACACTTGGGAGGCAGAGGCAGGAGGATCTCTGTGAGTGTGAGGCCAGCCTGGTTTACAGAGGCTAACTGCAGGACAGCCAGGGCTACACGGAGAAAGCTTGCCTTGCAAACAACAAAACAAACAAACAAACAAAAAACAGGATGGAGAACATTTCTTGACCTCTGGCCTACACATGCACTAAAATACTGGAATACACATATGTGTATGGCAACAAGAATATATATATATATATACACACACACACACACACACACACACACACACACACACACACACCTCACCAGCACCCATGCACCTACAAACAAACAACACAAAACTTAATCGGTATGTCGCACAGGTGTGTGCGTGGTACCACTTAAATGCATTTATTCCGTAGTTGTTGCTGTTCTAACACCCACTACAGAAGAAAATTTGAGCACACATCACAAAGAAAAGTATCAGTAGAAGTTATACAAGGGCAGGAATTTTATATTTCTATATGTAACAGTCTTCACTATTAGCCGACCATTCTATTTATTTAAACACAAATTCTAACTTGTCATTTCGCTGATCCCTGCCAAGTTATTCTCTAGTGTCTTTACTTCATCTTCGCTGTGCGTTCATTTCTCTTTAACACAGCAACTGTAGCATTCACCTCTTGTGAGACATCAGGGTTGTCTCCTCTTCAAATTCCGGATGGGTTGTGGCTGTCTTCCTTAATTTTGGATGCCCAGGGCCTGACATCACAGAGCTGCACATAAGTGGCTCTCCATTATACCAATTCATACATCATATACTGGATATTTAAAAGAGCTCGTGTTGATGGATATGACAGAGCATACCACTGATCCTAAGACCAGGACACAAAGGCACGCTGATCTCTAAGAGTTTGAGGACAGCCAGGTCTACAAAGTGAATTCCAGACCAACCATGGCTACGCAGGAACAGCCTTACATGGTAAGATTTTATTCTAAAATAAGATCTTGCATTGAGGACATATTTTAAGGAAAAAGAAAATATATTACTGGGAGACTAAAAGAGATAATTTATGCAAACGCTGCAATTTAAGTCTAGGCAGCTAAAAAACTGATTTTACGGCTTTTCTCTCCCTGGGTGCTAAAAGGGTCCAGCAAGTTACTGTAACCCCATCAGCTTTTGTTTTGTCTTGTTTTGTTTTAAACATCTGTGAAAAGCTTGCTGTGTTTTCCCAGGCAGGCTGCTCCTTCGGCAGCTCTCCTGGGCACTGCTGAGTAAGGCTGGCAAACAGCGTCTCCATGCCTACTCCTTGCAGGCCTAACACCACCTACTATTTTCTCAGTGTGACTGTTAAAGTCAGCAAAGACAGAGGAATAACTGACTGGCATTGGTGCTGTGGGCATGCAGCCTCTCTTTTGCTAGCTGGGTCCTCTTCTTCAGCCACCACACGTAAAGTAAGCGCTTTGGTGAGCGAGGGTTTCCCATGAAGCATTTTATTCTGATCATCCTGAAAACAGAAAGGTGTGATGTGGTACCACAATAATTAAAATATTTTATTCAAAGAAATTCCCAGGGGGTGGTGGACCGGCTCAAGTTAAATAAAAGCACTTGCCAGGCAAGCCTGATGGCGTAAGTTGAAGTTGTAGATAGAGCCCAGAGCGGAAGGAGAGAACGTTTGTCCTCCGACCTCCACACACATGCACTGGCATGCACAATCCCACACCGACAGGCACACACATCACAGACAGACAGAAACCCCCTCCCCCATACACAATTGAAAAAAAAATAATCTCAACTCAGCATACAGGTCCCAAGAGTCTGAGCTAATCCGGAAGGGTCATTCATGATCTGTGCTGAAGGTACCGGGGCCACCTAAAAGCATTAAAATAAGGAAGGGATGTGATAAAGCGATTCTTATTAGCCTTCTACGGGAGGTGTTTCTAAAAGAAAAAAAAACTACTTATTTATTTATTTATTTTTTAGCGTTTTCCTTCCTGACCTATTTATCATGGACGGAAAGGGGGGGAAGGCTTCCTGTACATATTTAATTACTTACTGAATGACAGTGAGAAGGGGAGTCAGATGTAGCCACTCAGTTGTTTCAAGCAAAAGTTAAAAGGCCCATGACATGCTGGTGATTATCTACACGAATTATTTGCAGTCGTGAAACCTAGATAACAAACTACTCACTCCTTTCACAACCAACCAGTAGTCCCTTTCAAGCCGGCGAGTCCTGGCTGAGCGGGATTGGCTGTTCGTCTGGGAGTACTGTGTTACAGCCTGTAAGTGTTACAAAGGTCATCGCTCTGCCTTGGGGTAAAGAGTGCAGGACTTTTCATAAGGCTAACTAGGTGTCTAACACCGCCCTCTGCCTCTTTGTCATCAACTGTGAGTTTAAATGGCGTCGAGCTGGAGGACTCTAGGCATGACGGCGCCATCCTCAGATCTGCCCTTCATCCTGCACACCTGCTGGGGTGTGTCCCCAAGTGACCCTCAGCAAACACCAGCTTCTTCACAGGAAGTAGCACTTCACCTTTGGGCCGTTAGTAACTCATGCTCTCAGGTTTGCAACATCTGCCCTTTGCCCGTAAAGTCCCATAGACCCTTATTATGAAAAGAAGTGAGGAAGGTGATGGATAACCGGTCACACCACCAAAGGAACTCTGAGGTTTTGAAAGGGTCTGGGAGGTCTCTGGTCTGTCAGTACCCTCTTTGTGCTCGCTGGAGCTGGGAAGGGCAGAGAACGGAACAGTGCACACCCAGTGCTTCAGCTCTGCCAGCCCTCCATGAGTCTAGCTGTCCGAGGGCAGCGTGATCTGGGTACGCAGTGACTAGGGAGGACTTTTCTACCCAGACGGCAACAGGCAAAGGTACTTGCCTCCAAGCCTGATAACCTGACCTTCATCCCAGGGACCTATGTGGTGGTGGTGGTGTGGTAGCAATAGAACCCCACAACTGGTCCTCAGATTTCACATGTTCACTCTGGCAACTGTATAGTGACACAAACACACGCACACACACTAAATAAATAAACAAACAGATACTTTTAAGAATGTCCCATGGGTGGCAAAAGGTTAATTTTATTTTCCTATTTTTGGCACTTCCTCTCTGCCCCTACCACCCCACCCTTCACCATTTACAGTTAAGTTTTCCTCTGTCACAAACTCTTGGCTATATCCACGCTGAGTTGTAACAACCTATAAAAAAAAAAAAAAAAAAAAAAAAAAAAAAAGACGGCCGTACAAAAGCACCTTTGCCCAACTAAGGGCTTCGTAGCCATGAATCCTTACCCATAACTGTGTAGGATAACACAGCTAGAAGAGGCTGTAAGTGACGCCAAAGTAACTTGATCCCTTTTTCTATGCTTAACTTGTTTATCTATTTGGACATTTCATGCACACATACAATGTATTTCGATCACATCCGCTACTGGGTTTTTGTTCATCATCTATATGCTTCCTCGACACAGGCCCAGAAAGGATGAAGCCAAAGGATCGTGAACAGAAACCTCTGAAAACATGAGCAAAAAAGTCTTCCTATAAATTAGAGCTCAGCCTTTTTTCTTCCCTCACAGAAATGGGAAGATAAACGCCCTGATATACCACTTGAACTAGTGCCCAGAACTTTGCTTTTGAATAATAATTCTGCTTCTTTCTTTAACTTGTTATGTAGATACAACTATCTCTGCATAGTTGTGAATGTGACTCCTGATCAAGGGGACATGGGCTCAACAGCAAGCTGTAGGACAGCTGGGCTCCATTATGTATGAGACACTGTCTTTAAAGAAACAGCAAAGAAAGGAAGCACTGCCGCAGCCTCCCACGAAAGACATTTATCTAATCCTCTTTGGCGAAGAAAGCACGTATCCTTCTTTCCACTCGCGCCTCTTGCAAACCCGAACCTGAGGATACGAGAGCGAAGGCCGCAGCTGGGGAGACGGCTCAGTGGACAAAGCGGTTGTCACGCAAGCACGAGGACCAGAGTTCAGATCTCCGGCTTCCCATCTGCAAGAGCCTGGTGGGCACGGCGGCATACCTATAATCCCAGGGCCTAGGAAATGGCGACAGGCGACCCATGGATCAAGCTGGATAGCTTGGCTGACTGAACAGCTGAGCTCCAATCCCAGTGAGAGAGTCTGCCTCAGTAAATGAGGAGTGACTGGGGAGGGCAACCGAGGCAACGTCTGGCACCCACACGCACTCGTGTAGGCACCAGCCACCCCGTCTCCCAACAAGGGCTGGCTCTTTAAGAAAGCTGCCAAGATAATTACTTAATTAGACAAGAGCTTGGCTACACTGGTTCTGCTTCGCCAACAAGCTGCTTTTAGGTCCAAGACTGAAGAAATTGTGATTCTTGACAAGGACAAGGAAATGGATTTTTCAATTTTCTTTGTGAGTCAGCCAGGAGCTGAGTACACAGGTGACTACGGTGCGCGCTGCTGCAGCGCATGCTCAGAAGCAAAGGCTGAATGACACTGCAGAAATGAAAAGAAGACTTTTAGTGAGAGCGAATAAAGCACGACTTTTCATCGAAAAAAAGCTAAGTGGTTTTGTGGAAAAAAAGACCTGCAGCCCGGATAGCGGCTGGCTAGTGAGCTCCAGGGTGTCTCTGCGTCCCCAAGGCTGGGGGCGCACACACTACTCTGGCTTTTTACATGGATGACGGGGCTCTAACTCAGGTCCCCAGGTCTGCCTGGCAAGCACTGAGGACTGAGTTATCTCTCCAGCCCATAGTCAGGCTTTCTAAGCACCTTCACCTTAAGTATTTCTCAAAATGGCCCACTGTCTACACCCCCCGCCACAAACCTCAATGGATGTTAATAACACAGATTTCCCAGCTTCAAGATAATGCAACTGTACCACAAATCAAAATCAGTTATATCCTATAATAAAATTAAACATTTCTAACTATTGTGTGCACACACACAAAAAGAATGAGAATGAAAACAAAAGGCTGTGAATGAAAAAGAAGTCTTTTAAAGGGGAGAGGGGGGTGTGAGACAAAGTGGCATAGTAGACCATCCCGAGGCTGAGGACAAGGCTCTGTCGCCGCCATGGTCCCACTCCTACAAAGGTGGACCAGTGTCTCGCCAAGCTCCCACATCTTCTCCTACATAAATCTCACAAAAACATCAAGAGTCCTTACTGTTTCTGGACAGAAAACTGAAACCTAGGAATGGCATCTCTTCTTACAAATAATAGGCTATACTGGGTGAAATACATTGCTTTCTAGGAATTGCCTTGAGGATGACAATTTAGTCCATCAATGGAGTGCCAAGGTGTTTATTTACTCAAAAAATCAGAGTGCTCAGCCAGGGGTGGCGGTGCATACCTGTAGTCCCAGCACTCTGGGAGGCAGAGGCAGGTGGATCGATGGGAGTTTGAGGCCAGCCTGGTCTACAAAGTGAGTCCAGGACAGTCAGGGCTACACAGAGAAACCCGTCTCAGAGGGAAAAAAAAAACCACCAAAAACGATAATAACAACAATAGCAATTACAGTGCTCAATTTTCAATTTCAAAGAGTTAAAGAGAGAGGGTGGTGATACATAAAGGCCCCAGAAAGTATGTGGAAGTAAGACGAGGGTTGCCATGATGGTTTGAATGAAAATGACCTCTATACACTCATAGGGAGTGGTACTACTAGTGATCTTGTTAGAGGAAGTGTGTCACTGGGGGTGGGCTTTGAGGTTTCAGTCACTGAAGCCAGGCCTAGTGGTTCTCGCTTTCTTGCTGCTGCTTGTGGATCTAGAACTCCAGCTACCTCTCCCTACATGCTTTCCCGCCATGTCAGATAATGGACTAAACCTCTGCACTGTAAGCCAGCCTCAACTGAATGCTTTCCTTTTTAAGAGTTGCCTTGAGCATGGTGTCTCTTCAAAGCAATAGAAACCCCAAGACAGCTTCAGTGGACCATATGAAGTTTCCTTTAAAGCCAAGCAGTAGAAAGTCACAGGCTGTGGACTTGTGGGATGGAGTGAAAGCAAATGCCTGAATGAATCTTCCAGGAGTGGCCTAGATTTAAGAGCAGTGGCTGAGGCGAGCACCATGTGTAGTCAGGTCACATTCCTAGGCCAGCACACCCCACCCAGGAATCATGGCTGAGTAGTGGATCAAACGTTCCACAGAGGCAGAAGTGCATAAGGCTCAACACTTGCTTCCTGCAAACAACTTCTCTCCATATTTATCGGTGAGCGCTGGGCACACGGTCAAGTCTGACACTTCATTGTTTGTTTCGGTGCTCAATCCTGGCTCAGACATCTCCACCCACTATGTATCAATGGGGCCAGTTTCAAGTCTAAGAAAACTGTCACCCACATTCTCAACCAACAGACAGAAAGCCCTCAAGTACCTGGACGTGTACAAGATCCAAGAAAGGCTGGACAGATGAGCACAGGTAAATACGAGATTTAGTGGGCAAGATAAGACCAATTTTTCCATAGAAATAGTTATTATCTTCCAATATGTGACAGATCTACCCCAAGGAAAGGATTATAAACGTTCCTTTTGAAACTGAATTGTACTTTGAAAATATTGAGAGGAGCTTTCCTCCCTGAAGAAAAAGTGAATGCTTGTGACTATCAAATATGAATACTGTGCTCTGTATTTCCTCGGGACATACAACTGCTAGCAGTCCCTTCCTCCTTGCCGCTAAACAGAGTGTTCAGAAGTCCTTAAATCTTGCTGAAAGACGCCACAGCGCCAGCACGGACAATATACTCCTTCGTGTGCCCCACAAGATGTCTTCCAATGGGAGCTTATTGCACTGGGCAGGTTCTCTGTGCCTCTCCAGGTTAACTCAACTCCACCCACAACATGGCCCTCCTTTGCTTTTTCCTTCTAGTGATAACGGAAACAACGGAATGACGGAGCTGAAACAAGACTACTTAAACAGAAGTGGCTAACTAGCACGCCTCTGAGAAAGTATCTGAAAAATGTATCCACAAGGGAGACACATTCCCTTCCACCTTCCCCTGACTCAGGCCTGCTCCTGATAGCAGCTATCTTGAACCTCGAGCCAACACATGTGAGAAAGACACAGAGTTTTTCCTGATTTCATCAGTGAGCCTTTAAGCTCTAGTTTAGGTTACCTGGACTTGTGAAACCAGGAAACCCCCACCTTCTAATAATCAAGGTGTGGCTTGTTTATTCTTCATTACACCCAGCACAACCTAACCACAACACTCTGTTCAAACTCGAATATATTATACAAAATTCTGTTTCTACAAACAGTATTAAGAATTCTGTAGTAATCACTCACACACACCCCTACACAATGACACCTGTACAGCCTCCCTCCCTAAGTACACTGATCTGACCTAACCTATGAGAAAGAGCAAGAAAACTCTCCACATACTTCCTGGGCATCTTGGCCTTAAATAGTCCCATTTGGTCAAGTCACTAGCATATTAGAATCATCTTAGAAAAACCCAGGATGCAACCCACTTCACCCAAACCCCCTCACCCTCCTCCAGGAAAAAAGGAAAGGACAAAAGATCCGGTGAAAACCCTTAGGGAAACTAAAGTAACATCATAATAACTAATCTTCAAATCAACCAACAGTTCAGCCATAGCTCACCCTGGTGGCTACTGGATAGTTCACTTGAAGCAAACTGTGTCACAGGGGCTGAAGACAGCAATGACTCCATGTATTTACTGGGACACAACCTGACTAGAAGGCTCCAGGAGTCTTCGGTCGGTCTCTGTGAACATCACGTGCAATCACGCTAAGATACCAAAGGCAACATGCTTGTATCTGTGCATGAGATGTAGTCACGTAAATGTTGGCTAAGTATGCAACTCTGTTCAAAATGATGGTGTGCGGGCTTCACAAGTATAAACAGCATTAGCAGCTGAACTCCCACTTCTGGAAAGAGACTCTGTCTGAAGCTCTGTTTCACTGTTATTGTTCAATCTAATAGAAGCTTCCTAACTCATTAACATTTCTGCACCTTGGACAGTGAGGCAAAAAAATAATGAAACACATATGAAAACATCTGCCACGGCATCGCTACTGTTCCCGTGGGCTGCTCTGGGCTTTGTACAGGTTCTAAAATGTGTGAGCACTGTGAGATAACGTGCTGGGAAAATGAGTTCTCCTGTGTGGATTATTTTAAACCTGGACTATTCAGATATAAATATAAATTCGAAGTTTGTTTATATTGATCAAAACAGGCCACAGGATTTCCAAATCCCCACGTCACTTTCCGACAGATAAGCAATCTTTGCTCTGAGAACTGCCTGCTTAATAAACATAATGTATATTTTTAGAATTATCAGCAGCAAATCTAAATTACTGCTGTGTATGTGAATGCAACAATATGATGAATGGATCCATTTGGATTTACTTATTTATTCTAAAATATTTATTAAATGCCCCTTTGATAAGACCTTGGAAGACAGGTATGGTTTTCCAAACAGGTAGTATCACATCCCTGTAACCCTGGCACACAGAGGACAGAGACAAGAAGATTAAGACTTCAAAAGCAGCCTGACACATCACACACACACACACACACACACACGCACACACACAGAGAGAGAGCAAACACATTTTCAAAAGCTAGGAATTCTATTATAAACAAACACAGCAATTTTGACTTTGTAGGTACTGTGGGGGTGGGAAGAGGGCCCAAGAGATTCTTTGAGCTTCACCATTAAGCTCAGTCAGTCCTACAGAGCAGAAGGCCAGGCCAATACCGCTTCTGAATATAATTCATACAATTTCAGGATTGTCTTTAATAAAAAGTCCACACTCCTTGTTGAAATCCTCACTTGAAGCTTTAGAAGCACGTAAAAAGCAATAAAGAAATCTGTTGTGTTCTGACTAAGGCAGGGCTATCAATAGATAGCAAGGGAAATACAGCACATTCGTCAATGTTAGGAAAGCCAGAGACACAAACACCCTAGGTTTATGAGCATTGATTGTGTTTACCCTGAGCAGATTTCTGTAGTGCTGCCACTGCGCTCATTGCTCTGACTGTACCCAATGACCAAGTGGAGTGTGACCCTTGGAACAGCTGGCTTGGGAGCAGGCAAGGTTCTCTGAGTTCAGATCACCTTTGTACTTTAAGTCACCAAGTGTTTGTTTCTTCTTAAAACAACAAATGTCTCCCGTGTTAACACAATATAGAGCCTAGAGGACGAGGTAGAGCAAGAAGGTGGAAAGCAGAGAACGGAGGCCTAAAAAGAAACGTGATCACGGAAGTCTCCCAATATCTTCTGGGATTATTGTCAACTAGAGAGCCAAGAAAGCACATAAGTGCAGTTTTCCCTCACCTACCTCACCCATTTTTGCTGAAAGGCCAAGGGCACCATGACATTAAATTCCATACACATCAAAGCTAGGAAAGAAAATTAGCAACTCTGAAAATTTTAAATATATACCTCTACATGTGCAGATATATATCAACAAATAAAAACAAATTCTTATTTCCTTAGAAGAGCATCAATCAAGGGAACTTAAGACTTTAGAGTTTATAAGAACTGTGAGTTCTAGGAAGAACGAGAAACCAGTGGTTCCAACCTGGAGCCAGGATTAAAGCAGCCTTCCTGATAAGCAATGACTCAGATGACTGGCTAGTCACTGGAACTTTTAACTACTGATTTTCTTCTTACCCCTAATGGTAATAAAACATAAATCTGTTTGGGCTTTCATGATTCACAAAATACTAATGTTACACAAATGTTCTTGACAACAAAGTTTTTCTTACAAAGCACAATAACCTTCCTCTTTGTGACAGTTTCCTCTTAAGTTCATTAAGCTGGTTAACAAGCTCTGGGGCAAGGCTGAAAAGCCAAGGTCAAAGTCAGTCAGAAACGGAGCCAACTGACGTTTCACCTGGTGAGGAGACTCACTCCGGAACGTCAGCAACCCTGGCTTTCTGAGCGATTACGCTCTCATCAAATTTACCTAGATTTAAAAAGGTAATTTTTTTCAAAAGTGCCAAGTCAGTATTAACAGAGTCCTCTGATTTTATTGATAAAATCTGTGGAATGTTTAGCCAGTGGTAACAATAGAACATAACTAACAAAATGATGACACTAACTAAAGGTCCTTTGACACCACACATATTCCATGCCAACAGCATTTCTTATTGTTGTGTTAGCAGAACTACCCAGAACTCCTAGCAGTGATGACATTGGGATTTAACGGAAGCTCACGTATCACTCCCATCATCCTTATAGACAAACTTACTGCCTTTTACAGGTAAGAAGAGTGAGGTTCACAGACTCGTTAACAAATGACTGGTGCATTATAGGTCTAGGTTCAAAGGCAGACCGGGCCTTTATTCTTCGCACAGTATCGACTTAAATCTTTTACAGGGATGCAGAGCCTTCCTGCTCCCTGCTGTTCAGCACATGAGCCACCTTGATAAGAATGTGGAATTGAAGAGTCACTGAAAGACACCCCCCCACCCCCGCGCGCGCGCGCGCGCACACACACACACACACACACACACAAATGGGGCCACTAACGCTTCCTTACCAAGGAAAGGGAGTTCTTGGGGGCATGAGTTGACATGCAAGGAACATACGGCTCAAGAGACAGTAACGCTAGCAGCATGGTTCCCCAGGTAAACGGGTGCTGGGTGTTCATAGGTGGTACTTGAGAAGCCTGTAAGTTGCCCATACTCAAGTAACCACAACCCATGTTCCTGTGGATAAGTGCACTGGCTCACTAAGTTGACTCGAGTTGCCTTCTGGTCAGCTGCTGGTGTCCTTGCTGCCATGAGAACAGGTGACTCACATAGCCAAGAAAACATACAGTGCAAATGCTACATGTTCCGTCACTTAACCTGTGGCATTACTTAACTCTGAAACACTACTAACCTGTGTTAACTCTGTGTTAACCTGTGGAAACTTAACTCTGAAGCACTACTCAAATGACACAACCCTCTCTTCATGGCATTCTGCGTTTGTGCCATCAACCTTTTTACTCTTATAAATGCTTCTGGAAACTTAGCATGTGCTAGGCCCTATTTGAGAGCTGGCTACGCAGTGCTGAACAAGACGGACACTTACACGAGCTTCATAGAACTTGTTGTGACAACTGGGAGAGAGTGGTGTTATGCAATGAACCAAGAAGAGTAGCCCACAATAAATTATTCAGCAGAGTACACAGGGTTCTGGAAAACCTGGCGGATGTTATGTGGGATGGCTTTAGAGGGAGAATGGGAATGACTCCCCCAAGAAATGGCAAATACGCCAACATCACAGAACACAGCCTGGATGGAAGGAAGAGGCCCCACAGGGTGGGAACGCATTCCAGAGAACCTAAGAAACAGGATTTATCTTTCTCTCCAGCCGAGAAATGGTGGGATGATGAAAGTCCAGTGTGCCAAACTCCTGCCTCCTGACCATGTTGCCCAAAGGCCACAGCTGGAATAACCGAACTGAGCCCAACACCATCACAGCTCAATCACAGAAGGCTGAAATGTCAATATTGCCATCAACTTTTACTACAAATGAACTACAGAATCATAGCTATTGAGGCAGATACACTGATGAATACAGGGACATCTCTTTCATATGAGAAACTTGAGTTTTATATCTCAAGGCAATTTTCACATTTAAATTTTAAGAAAAAAAAAAGACTGAGATTATGAGCAAGTCGCATTTTGAGGATGCGCATATTAAGGAAAGAACACAATGAAACTCTATTCTACATGGGCTGATTAAATTAGGCAATGAAAACCAATCAGAGCCAAAAATGTTCACTGGAATTGAGCTGAATATGTTTTTATTTGAGAAGTAGATGCATTCCTAGCCCTTTGGCGATCTTGTTCGTCAATATTTTACTCTTCAGAGACAGGCCAGTGTTGATGGCCGTGGCAGCATAAGCAACATTCTCATCTCTAAAGCTACCCTTTTGTCTACTTAGATGATCTTTTGGTTATGGCTTGCGCATACTTTTTGTGAGAATAAGCACACACGTCAAAATTTTTCTCCATGCTCTGCTGGACACAGACTTCCTCCCTCCTCTGTCCACTCTTTGTCTTTCTTTTGGGAATTGGGTTTGAAAGCAAAGAAAAGACCTGCTGTAAAATAAATGTTGCTTTTCCTAGCAAAAGAATATTTTGGACTTAGAATCGTGTGTGGGTCCAGATTCATGTGTCTGTGTGTGCATGTACATACTTACATGTCTACATGTATATTCCGAGGCCAGAGGCCAATGTTCCATGTCCCCCTCAATTCCTCTCAAAATTATTTTTTGGAACAGGGTCCCTCACTGAAAACCTTGAGCTTGATCTGACTGATAACCAAGGGCCTGGGTCCTCTTCTCTCTCTTTCCCCAGCGCTGGAGATCCAAATTCTAGTCCTCATGATATGTGCGAGGTATTTTATTGGCAGCCATCTTTCCAGGCCCTTGGTTCACAACTGTGAAGCAGAAGTTAGCTTTGCTAGGCTAGGATTTCCCTGCTCCATCAGGACCAGAGCCTAGCTCTGCTCACCTTCCAGGGTCAACTTTAAACATTCTCAACAACTAACAAGCCTTAACTGACCTGAGGTCACCACCCTTGCAAGCTACTTGGTTTTAAACCATTTTGCAATCTCTGTGTGTTAGAAGGCTATGCCCTGTAATCACCCTTCCCTGGCAGGGAACCTTACTTACACAACCCATGCTTTGGGCTGCTCATTGCACCTTCGTTGCTGGCTGTTTCGTGTCAGCTTGGTGTTCCCCCAGTGTTGCCATGCAGCCATCATATGGGGCTCATTTGTGGTACATCCTTCCAGCACGCACCCTTGCACTGTCTTGTGAGCTTCACCCCAAGTTGGTTTTCAGCCCTTTGCTCCCTGGGTCACTTGTGAGAAGGACAGGGCTGGCGGCTCTATGAGCCTCAAACTGAGTTGTCTGTCATGGAAACAGTAGCCGGCAGAAAGCCTGACACTGCTTCTGTATTGCCCCTTCTTAACTTCTCCATGAGTTGGTTCTACTTTTCTGACTCTGCCCCACTCACTGTTCAAGGCCCGATCCCTCACTGATCACTCAAATGGCGGCAGCCACACAGCGAGTCTGAAGAAGTGACCTTAATAAACCACAGCTGTCACCAAGCCTCCCCATCTACTTTTTATTGGTGGCACTAGGATCTCCCGGGAGTGCTAATGCCCTTTGTGTCACAGCCCTGTGGGGCTGGCAGGCTGACAACCAAAAAGGAAACTTGATATAATTACAGAGGCACTTTGGCTTCCAATCTAATCTCCTTATGGGGGGAAAAAAGCCTCCTTCTTCATGCTGATATAATGAAATTATTGATTCTAAAATGAGTAGTTCTCCTGTCTAAATAGGATGTTTTCTGACTGATCTCCAAATGCGAGTGCGCTCTAATACGGACAGGTTGTGAAATATTTTCCATGTATTTTCTTTCTTCACAAGAAAAGGTTACCACATCCCCACAGACGTGCCCTTTCTGCCATGGCAGGTAGGTGGGAAATAACACTCTACAGTGAGGAGCATGCAACCTCCTTCACCCCCAGGATACTATCTCTCCAATCCAAAAAATTTCTTCCCCCTGAGGAACAATAATTTGTGGCATGCAGTTAAGACTGTGAATGTCAGATCTGCAATTTCCTCCCTGTGCGTTGTGTCTTTAAGACATCACATTTCAACAAGGTGCTTTCAATTAACTTGGCACGCTGTAAAAATGCATCCTCTCTGACTCAAAAACAAGCTCAGGGCTTCTACAGTGTATGGTATCATTGAAACTGTTGAGGGTGTAGGAGCTTAAAGGGTGCTACGCTTACTGTCGATCCTGGCCTGTGTTTCATTAAACTGGGCTTCAAACCTCAAAAGGAATTGATTCATTTGATTCATACACGTATTTTCTGAGACTATTAAACTGTATTTCTATTTTGTACTCTGGAATTTTAAAACATTCTTTCTTTTTTTTAGCCTAATTTTTTTATTAATTAGATAAAGTCCAATGCCATTTGGGTCATAGCAAAAATGTTTTTGATAATATTCATTCACTGAAAGGATAGCTGTGTTGCCATTTTGGCAGCGTGGCTAGCATTCCCACTGGAACTTGGTGGACCGCGTTAGAGGCGTAAGTGGTCTGACGTTTTACTGCAAAGCTTATCTTGGCCTTTAGCTGTCAACTATCATCTGGGTTTCCTGGGTTTCTGAGACGTGGTGAACTTCATCCTGGATAGCCTGCCCTTTACTAATGTTTAGTGATATCACAGGGTCATAGGAAACCTGCCCAGTTTCTTTAAAACGGTGGTTCTCAACCTTCCTGATGCTGAGACCCTTTAATATAGTTCCTCATGTTTGTGGTGACCCCCAACCATACCATTATTTTTGTTCCAACTTCATAACTGTAATTTTGTTCCTGTTATTCTATTGTAACGTAAATATCTGTGTTTTCAAATGGCCTTAGGCAACTTCAATGGAGTTGCAACTCAAAGTTTGAGAACTGCTGCTTTAAAAGAAATTAGCAACAGGTTAG
Organism: Psammomys obesus; assembly: GCF_907164565.1. Classification (NCBI taxonomy): domain Eukaryota; kingdom Metazoa; phylum Chordata; class Mammalia; order Rodentia; family Muridae; genus Psammomys; species Psammomys obesus. The sequence goes on along the minus strand of NW_026596095.1, from coordinate 17,124,499 downwards.
AGTGCATAAGAGCACCGGCTGTTCTTCCAGAGGTCCAGGATTTGATTAGCAGTTCTCACGTGGAGGCTGACAACTGTCTGAAACTCCATGTCCCAGGGGTTCTGATGCCCTCTTCTGGCCTCTGTAGGTACCACACACTGAGTGGTGCACAGACATACATACAGGCAAAACACTCCTACACATAAAATAATAACAATAACGACGATAGTAATAATTTTAAAATAAAACTCAAAAAATAAAGACGCTAGCAGGATTAGGTTTGATTCCATTCTAAAGAGAATTTACAGGGGCAGCTTATGTTCCCACATCGGCCTGCCTCAACGGTAGCCACTGACCACTGGGGCCTTCAGTCTCTACTGTCAGTTTAAGGAAGTTGTGACAATACAGCTGGAGGAACTAATTATTATGACAACCAGAAAGTTCAATTAACTCTTGCTCTCTTGATAATCAAATTGGTTCTTCCTCCTCGGGACAGACATGACATTTACCTAATCATAATGAGTAACTGAATGACATAATTACTAACCCCAGGCTACTCTTTTATACCACTTAATGCCCTGTGGCTGGGAGATTTGCTCGCTAGTCACCATTTCCTCCCACACTTACTAAGCATGGTGCAATCTATTGATTTTTCAGTACAGACTATCTTTTAATCATGGGCATACCTTTTCAGAATGTAACTAATTATACCAACACAAAACCTCTTTAAATTAGAGGCTTTCTGGCTAGTTCCCTTACGGATCTCCCACTTATTTCCTTTAGAGTGCACAGAATGACTTGTCTCCTTCTAGGTTCCTTAGACCCTTAAATCTACTGATTAAAAGTTAATAGCACTAGAGAAGTGGGGTAGTTAAGTGTGTGCCTCTTCTATCCAACTATGACTCCAACTCCAGAGAGATTCAATGACTTCGGCCTGTAGTCCCATGGCCATATACACAGACACACACAATGTTTTAAAAATCCTTTAAAATGAAAAACCTAACATCTCTCCACCATTGTCTTGTTCTATTACTACAGCAAAACACCATAACCAAGAAGCAAGTTGGTGAGGAAACATTCAGCTTACACTTTCATAAATGCTATTCATCACCAAAGAAGTCAGGACAGGAACTCAAACAGGCCAGGAACCTGGAGGTTCATCTCCTGGTTGTTCATCTCCTGATGACACAGAGACCATGGAGGAGTGTTGCTTACTGGCTTGCTCCCCATGGCTTGCTCAGCCTGCTGTTTTACAGAACCCAGGACCACCAGCCCAGGGGCGGCACCACCCACAATGGGCTGGGCCCTCCCACTGATCGTTAATTAAGAAAATGCCTTACAGCTGGATCTCACGGTGACATTTCCCCAACTAAGACTCCTTCCTCTCTGATGACTCTAGCTAGTGTCAAGTTGACACAAAACCAGCCAGGACAACCATGTAGCAATATATGCTGATATTTAATTTTTGATGAGTGCAGGAAGAACATTAGGATTTGACATGGAGTCATCCCCAAAATACAAAAACAATCTTGCCCACATTGCTGGGTGCTAATGGTGTCTCTCAGCCATGTTGGCTCCCATACATAGAGTCCTTTATGTAAAGACTGTGTCTTTTTTAAAATCATCTTATTTTATGTGCATGAGTGTTTTGCCTACATGTATGTTTATGTGCCATGTGTATATGCCTATTTCCTGTGGAAGTTGGAAGAGGGCATCAGATTCCTGGAACTGAACTTACAGATGGTTGTGATGGCCGTACTGGGACTTTACTAAACTTGGGTCTTCTCCATGAGCAGTAATGCCCTCAACCTGTTTCTTTGTTTATCTCTTTGGTAAGCTCTTTCCTGAGGAACTGTCTGTTTCATGCTTCGGGTGCTCTGTTTCTTTATGATTCTCTTGTTCTCCATGGGAAAAGAAAACACCACCGAAAGGTTGGAAATGTGTCAACAGAACACAGATAAGCAACAGATTGATAATACCACAGGAGTTCCTGGCTTTCATGAGCCTCAGCTTGAGTACAAAATTTTAAGTAAAAATTGTATGAGAAATCAGTAAAAAATTTAAGGCAGATTATATATTCATGAACAACATTTAAAAATGATACTAGAAGCTAAGGAAGAAACTGTGGCCTTTACAGAAATTGATAAAGGCATATGAATGTGTATGTATGTATGTATGTATGTCTGTCTCTGGCGTATTTTTCCAAGCTTTATCTAACATTTTGCCAAGGCATAGTGAGAATTTTAAACATTTTTGTGTGTTCCCTGGCTGCCCAAAGCCTCACAACCAAGCTACAGCATCAGTCCAGGGGATGGAGGTAGATCAACCACCCCTCCACCAAGAGATGTGGGAAACAGCAAGTTCACCGAGTGTGGAAGACAGGGAGGTGTACAGTTACTTGCCTCTTGAAATGCAGACTTCCGGGGGAAGAACCCTGCATTCGTTTTGGCATTTAGAAATGGCCCAAGGACTGTTCCACTGTGGGAATGGCTTGATTGCCAACCAACATACAACTTCTTAAACAAATGGCACCAATTCTCCAGTAAGTGTAATCACAAAGTTGCCCAAGGTCAGACAGGGGCATATTCTAGGGCACACTATATAGAGAAGAACTATATACATCAGCATCTGCTTCTGCGGGAACCACCCCATAATACTGGGTGATGCCTGCATTGTATGCCGGTACTCTCAAAAAGAATGCAGATCCACAGGGAGTAGCTATGAATACTTTATATAGATAGGATCTCTTCTATTGTAAACCAAAATACTTGGCTCAATGCTTAACAGCATGTTTATACAGTTAGTATGCTATACTGGAATAAAGATCACGTCTCCCTACCTCCTCTTCCAATTCTTTGATGAGTAAGAACATCTCTTGGAAATGCAATTTTCCTTAGCTGAGCACGGCTAGCCATCAAAAGACAGTTCATCAGGCTGCTTAGCAAGTTAGTGTCATGAGGCGGAGAGACCCGAGAAGAAACCTCAATTGAAAAAAAATCGCCTCCAATCCACTTGGCTTGCAGACAAGTCTCTGGGGGGAGGGGGTATTCCACTGATTTGATAATTAATATGGGTGGGCCTAATCCCAAGCGGGTGGTACCACCCCTGGGCAGGTGGTCCTAGGCCGGGTAAGAAAGCAAGCCCAGCAAGTCAGAAGGAGTAACCCAATAAGCAGTGCTCCTCCATGGTCCCTGCTTTTGTCCCTGCCTCAGGTTACTGCCCTGAATCCTTACCCCGGCCCCTCTTCATGATGGACTGTATCAGCCAAAGAAACCCTTTCCTCCTTGGCTGGTCCTGATTAAGGTATTTACCACGGCAAAAGAAATCAAACTAACAGAATTACCAACTCTTTTCAACAGACTTTGCTTGCTTTGAAAAGCTGAACTAATTCCAAGTGGACCAAAAAACACATGGTTAGAGATGGAGGAGGAGGAGTCCAGCACTTAAGGAGATTGAATTTCAATGACAGAAGCCACGGCCTGCTGAAAGCCTTTCTTCTTGTCTTGTCATCAAGCAGCTACCCCTCTTCTTCTCCCGTGGTCTAAACTGCATTACTCAGCACAAGTTCCCAGAAGTGTGTGATGGCCCTGATAGGGCCGGAGAAGGCCAGCGCTCCGTGTGCTGTAATGTAGTAGCCTCAGCCATGGTAGCTGGGGAAGGAGTTAGGTGGTCCAGGGTGGAGGGGAATTGTCTGCCTGAGGATGGTAAGCAGGGCAGACAGAGTCAAGTACGGGGAAGAAGACGGAGGGGCTGTGTGAGGGGAACTAGGACCCAGCTCCTGGCTGACAGGACTGGCAGAAATAAAGGAGAAACAGCTCAGCCAGCCTGCTGGGGCAATTCTTGCCAGGCACCCATTCTCTCAACCTCTAATCCATAGGATGAGACACCCGCATGCACAGGATATCCAGGGAGAAGGCTGCTGGTCAGCAGCTCTCACCTTAGGAAATGGCTAAGAATGGCTTTATCAAGACCAGTTGGCTCTTGAATTGTAGGCTAGTCTGCCAACATCAAGTGGGAAAACAGCACTGTTCTTATTAAATACGGGATGTGGTTTTAGGACTAGAATGGGTGTGGGTTTGGATTCTATCCAGACCTCAAATTCTATCACTGACCTTGGAGGGCTTGTCTAAATCAGATAATACCTTAAACCTGTAAAGGCTGTGAGGTAGAGAAATCAAAAGGGCTGACAAACAAAAAGGATTGCGAACATACCCATTTTCCCTGCATGATTGATTTCTCAATATATTGAAGTGGCTATTAATTTCCTCTCGCCACTTCTCTTCCTAATACAAACCAACTGCCTATGTGAATGATGCAAGTGTGTCAGAAATAACTGATACACAAATGAATGGATTCTTTGTCAAAGATCAAATCCTACAGGCTTAGGGAGCTTTTTAAAGCCTTCTTAGCTTTCTTTAAATCAAGTACATCATGAGACACGAAAGAGCACTTCCGTGCATTAAGAAATAGAAATTTAAATAGAAGCTATTCTTCCTTTTTGGCACCATACTTCAGACATTTTGAAATACGCCTGAAGATCCATATGATAAAACTCTCTTCACAAATTTGTTACACTAAGGTTCACCCAACCTTCTCAGTGCCTGGCCAGCCAAACTTGAATACTTCCAGCCAAACCTGAACAGGCACGCTACAAGAAACAAAAACTCTTCCACATTTGGGATTCTTTGCATCAACCAATCCTGACTTGCTCAAAGTGGCTTTCAATCCAACAGATGTCTGAATATACTGGTCACATTTAAATGTTAATTGTTTGTGTATCACTTATTTCTGGGGTGCCTGTGTTTCTGTCAGCGTAATTCCTGGCACTGCAGCAGGACTCTTGACATACGGTCCCTCTATCAGCCACTTTCTGAAATGATTTATCAACAAGTCATAACTAGAAAAAAAAATTAGTCTTCTAGTTTCTATTCTTAACACAAAGGGGGCTTAAAGTAGTTTATATTATTTTATGTGTATGGGTTGTTTGCCTGCATGCCTGTGTAGTTTGTGTGTGTGTGGTGCTCAAGGAGACCATTGAAGAACATCTGATTTACGAGAACATCTACAGACAGCTGTGAGGGCTGGGAATTGAACCCTGGTCCTCTGGAAGTGTAGTCAGTGTGCTTAACCACTGCTCCATTTCTCTGGTCCCCCAAATTTTAAAACTGAATTATTTATTTTTTGACACTGAAATGATTTTGGATCCTCTTTGAGTTGAAAAGATCCTTGCATTTTTATTTGGTCATATTAAATATGTGTGTGTGTTTTAAAAGAAAATTATGGCTTTAAAATTAAACTTTCGAACTCTAAACTGAATGTTTAGAGTTTCTGCCCCATTCTGTCCTATTTCTGTCTGTGCTGGCCACCCACAGTGTGTGTGTGTGTGTGTGTGTGTGTGTGTGTGTGTGTGTGTGTGTGTCAGTTTCTGTGCACATGTGTGGAGGATGAAGGACAGCCTTAGGTGTCATTTCTCAAAAGCTGTCCACTTAGTTCTTTGAGACAGTCTCTCACTGGCTGACACTCCCTGATTAAGCTCTGGTTGGCCCAAGAGTTCCAGAAACCTTCTTGTCTCCTCTGCAGTACTGGACCTCCAAGCAGGTGTCATTTCTGGCTTCTTTCATGCAGCATTTGGGTGTCAAACAAGGTCCTCGTGTCCGACCTTCGAAGTTTATCTCCCCAGTCATAAATGGTCTGTATCTTTTTATGGCATAAGTTCCTGACTGCCTGGGAACTGCCCAGTTCTAGCCCCACTGATTCATTAACAAGCCACCAATAAGATCAGCACTGGGTGTGACCAATAGGATAGATACAAGTGGGTGTGTAGAGCCTCTGTGTAATTATTACCAAAAGGATTCCAACTAATTAGAACAGTAATGGGAAGGTTTTACGTGCTTCCTCATTTAGAGTCATTACTGTCAGGCCAGTCTAAGATGGGATTCAATGTCAGAAGAGGACGGACTTGCAAGAACATGGATGTTTATTTCTAAACAAACTAACCTTTTTCCTCCTGAGCCAATGCTGCATGTATTTTATGGAACAATATCTTCCATTTGCTTGTTTTCTTTCTTTTTTTTTTTTTTTTTTTGGGGGGGGGTGATTCGAGGCAGGGTTTCTCTATGTAATAACCCTTTCTGTTCTTGGCTCGCTTTGAAGATCAGGCTGGCCTCGAACTCAGAGATCTGCCTCTGCCTTCAGAATGACGAGATTAAAAGAGTGAACCACCACCACCCGGTGTGGCTTAATTTTTTTGTTCAAAGTATTTCCAACAATAGCATTTACTTCTTAGCCTATCACTTTTGAGGGTTTGTTTTAGTTTGGTTTTCAGTGTTTTGAGATGGGGGAGTCTTGCTCTTACAGCTCAGGCTGCCCCATGATGCAGTGTACATCAGGTTCTTGACTACCCTGTCTCTTCTCTCAAATGCTGGGACGGAGGACAAGCCGCACCACACCCAGCTTTTGAAAGAGCTTCTTACTTTAGTATTAGTGTGGGCATTTAGTAGGTAATTACAAACTGTGGGGGAAAGACACCACTGATAGTAGGACAATTTAAAAACTTGTCTCTTACAGAGGATGAGAAATTCACTCACTGATACAAATCAAGGGTGGGGAGAGAGAGGGAGGGAGGGGGAGACAGAGAGAGAGCAAGAGAGAGAGCATAAAATAAATGTTTCTTTAAGTTGGCATGGCACAGGGCTTATAATCCTAGCACTGTTTAGGCTGAGGTGGGAAAACCTGGGGAAGGTTTCATAGAATGACAGCCTAGGCCACCTCCTGAGACACCCATCTCAAGTAAGTAACGGAATAAACTCTCTGAAGATTTATAAACTACAGAGTGACACATTTTATCCTCACGTAAATCACATTCTTAAAGTAGTTTTCAAACTTCATGATGATCCCATACAAATCAGGAATTATTTATAATTATAATCTTTAAAAAGTTTACATTTTATTTTAATGAATTATACTTTTAAAAATGTTAATACTTAAAGTATTATGATCTTAAGCTTTTTTTTTTTTTTTTTTTTTTTTTAAAGAACTGAAATCTGGGTTCACAGGACCAGGGTCCACAGATCTTTGTTTAAAGCAAGGTCCTCCAAAGCCTTCCACCATCATTCCTGAAATAACTCTCAGATGGAATAATGGGCTCTTCAACTATGGAACTTCTCACTGCAAATGTAAGCGGCTTTCAGAGGCTCAGCTGGCCCCGCTGACCTAAGAGCATTCTTGACCTTACCCACAAGGAGACAGAAATGGAGACTTTTGTCTACTAAAAATAATAATCACAATCCCAGCCCTTGGCAAGCTGAGGCAGGAGGATGATGGGTGAGGGCAGCCTAGGCTACACAGTGAGGCTCAAAACTAAAAAATCAGCAAAACCTACTTCATTCTGTAGCTTTGGGAATCTTAAAAGTACCACTCTGAGGATGGTCACTAGTGATTTCCAAATGCCACCTTGAACGTGTTATTTAACTCTTGCTCTCAAGTTAGTTCTTAAATATCTTTATCAAATTCCAACTGTTTAGATAACCAGCAGCCAAGTCTTCTCTCACAAGGGTCCCACTGGGACAGCGAAGAAAGCCTGGTCCGCTACAAAAAGGCAGTCCGGGCGCAGTGGACAAGATGTGGAGTCCCCCACTGGCTACAGCGGCGGTTGGCATTTTAGAAGGTTGGAGGTGAGGCCTCCCTAAAGGAAGTGGACTGCTGGGGGTAGGCCTTGAGGCTTCTTAGCCCAGCCCCACTTCCTGTCCTGTTTGCTGCCTGACTGCGGATGCAACATGGCGTCCTGCCTCAGGACACTGTTGCCGTGCCTTTCACTGGAGAGGCTGTGTCCCTTCAACTGTAAGCCAAAAGAAACACGTCCTCCTTTACGTGGCTTCTTGATTCGGGTTTGACCACAGCAATGAGAAGAAATGTAACTAACACACCAGGACACCAGTGCTGGTGTGTTACATCCTCCTCTGCCATGGACGTTTGGGTACAGTCGCATAGACAGGAAACGCAACGCTGGCTTTGAAGCCAAACAAAAAACATGGAAGCAGCAGAAAGAGTAAAGGCTTCCCAGAGAGAGAGAGACAGCTGATATTATTCTGTGCCTGGGACCCTCACTTCCCACGGAACCATCCCTTTCTTGAACCGTTACTGTCACCTTATTACATTAGCACAGTTGAAGCATATGGTAGGCCTGTAGCATATTCTTGCTTGGCTCCAACAGGAATTTTTAAAGCAAATATGGGGGACAGCTGGTAATATATTTTTAATTTTTAGGTCCATAAAAATATAGTTTTGAAGTATACACTGACCATGTTTTTATATAGGGTAGGAAAAAAGGAAAAAAAAAAACCCACTTACAAACCCACTTCACTTACAACTTTCAGGTCTAGGTTGTTTTTTCTAAAATGAAAACACGGCCATGACTTTAAACATCTCGCATTTGCTCACAGTTGTGCTAATGCTAGAGACCAGGAGTCTGGTAACTCACCTAGTCTACAACCAAACACCGTACTGTGTATAAATCAGAAAAACTTTTTTTTTCTCCCTAACCTACCGTAACGCAACTACATCATATTGCAAAGTGAGTATTCTACAAGATTAAAGTTTTTTTTGTGTGTGTGCCACAAATGTCAGCGATTAATTATGCTACTAAGTTTGTTACAATGCTTATTTTTACTCTTTATTCCTATTCTTTCCAGAGAGAAGCTCCATATGCCATGTGAGGGCACTTAAAAGCGATCACTTAAATATCTAAGCAGATAAATGGGGCCTAAATATTTTTTAATAGCTGGTTCTCATCACACACTTGAAGAAATTTCAAGATTTTGGTCTTGTGCCTGGGAAACCTTTCCAGGAAATTTCCAGGTAGAAAGCACAGATCATGCGAAGGACCGCTGTATCCTAAATGGCTGTTGTTGCAAAGAGCACAGGGTTAATAAAGTACACAGCATTAAAAAGCTGCTGAGATGGCTCGGTGGGTAAATGTACTTGCCGCCAAGGCTGAGGACCTGAGTTCAATCCCTAGCACCCCCTTGATGGAAAGCGAGAACTAACTCTTCCCATCAAATTGTCCTCTGGCCTCCACACATACTTAGGGGCATGTGTGTGCACAAATGAATATGTACAAGATTTTTCAAAAAGGTGCTGCACAAACACTCCCTTGAAATAGTGCCTTGGCAGGCAGGCCTCCAACCATGACTGGATTGCTCCGAATGCCTATTCAAAGGCAAGAAAGGCAGAATGAAAAACAGGGAGGCACACTCAGGAGTCGGAGAGAGGAAAATCTAAGTTCCAGGCTATCAAGGGCTACACATCAAGCCTATCTCTTTAGAAACATAAAGACGACAAGGGGAGAGGGGAATCAAAAGCTGTGGAATAGCAAGTTTTGGAACTGGCCACCCTGCCCAAACAAGGACATGGCAGCCATAATGACCCTGCCAGGGCTGGTAAGACTCACATAATTCATGAAGCCAAAATATCTTCACAACGGGAGGTTGTGAAGAGAAGGATTAGATAACAAGTGATCTACAATTAGAACGTGATTCTCCCCAGAGGGCTGCTGTTCAATGGTGAACAAGCTAAGGGCTTTCCCAAGGATATTTCCATGCTTGACTCCATCTAACAGCTTATCCATGGACATTAACAGAAAGACAGGCTCACTGGCAAGGGAACAAATCTTTTTCTTTTAGGACTTAAGCTACCTTTAGGGGAAATTGTAAGCAAATCATTTGGGATTTCCTTGGTTAATAAAATAAATAGGATTAATTAATGTCTGCCACACAACAAAGTACCATGGTTTCTGTTGTTTGGGTTTTTTTTTTTTAATATTTTTTTTTATTTATTACAATTTATTTACTTTGTGTCCCAGCTGTAGCCCCCACCCTCCTTTTCTCCCCTCAATTCCTCTCATGCCCCCTCCCCAGTCCACTGATAGGGGAGGTCCTCCTCCCCTTCCATCTAACCCTAGCCAATCAGGTCTCATCAGGACTCTTTCATAGTCTTCCTTTGTGGCCTGGTAAGGCTGGGCTGCCCCCCACTCCTCATGGGGAGGTGATCAAAGAACCAGCCACTGAGTTCATGTCAGAGACAACCCCTGTTCCCCTTACTAGGGTACCCTCTCGAACACTGAGCTGCCATGGGCTACATCTGTGCAGGTGTTCTAGGTTATCTCCATGCCTGGTCTTTGGTTGGAATATCAGTCTCAGAAAAGACCTCTGGGCCCAGAGTTTTTGGTTCTGTTGCTCATGTTGTGGAGCTTCTGTCCCCTACAGGTCTTTTTATCTCCCCCTTCTTTCATTAGATTCCCTGCACTCTGCTCAAAGTTTGGCTATGAGTGTCAGCATCTGCTTTAATACCCTGCTGAATAGAGTCTTTCAGAGCCCTCTGTGGTAGGCTCCTATCTTGATCCTTGTTTCACCTTCTTCCAATGTCTATCCCGTTTGTCTTTCTGAATAAGGATTGAGCATCTTACCAAGGGTCCTCCTTCTTAGCTTCTTTAGGTGTACAGATTTTAGTATTATTATCCTAAATTGTATGTCTAATATCCACTTATAAGTGAGTACATACAATTGAGATGTCCCTCAATTGAGGAATGGATACAGAACTGTGGTACATTTACACAATGGAATACTACTCAGCAATTAAAAACAAGGAAATCATGAAATTTGCAAGCAAATGGTGGGAACTAGAAAATATCATCCTGAGTGAGGTAACCCAGAAGCAGAAAGACACACATGGTATATACTCACTTACAAGTGGATATTAGACATATTATATAGGATAAATTTTTTTGTTGTTTTTTAAGTAACAGAAATAGAGATACAGTTTAAGAAAGATAAAAGCATTTCTGAGAATGGAAAGTAAGCTGAAGGGCCAGGACAGGTGTGAACCTCAAAAGCCCCTGGAATGAAAGTCATGATCATTTATAGGTCATTTACACAGTGCCTGCCTCCCTCCCTCTCCACTCCCACACAGGGAGGGGGCTGACACTATGTTACATGCAGGTAGGAGGGGTTTCCAGTCTTTCTGCCAACTGACTTCTTTCATAATTTTAATCTGGATGCCTGTCTTCCCAAGCCCTGTCCACCTGCCACAGCAGGAAGGAGCAGAATTCACTTATGACTCAGACCCGTGTGTCTTAGCTAACTCCACAAGGTCCTCCTGAGCTCTCCAAATGGATCAGAGTCACCTACGGCTAAAATGGCCTTCCATCTGTCGTGGCAGGGGGTAGGTGGGAGGGGAGAACATCACAGAAGGAAATGACCTCAACTAGAATAGATCTTCATCCCTGTAGGGATGAAGCACCCAAGTCCCTGTGCCCACAGCAAGGCCAAACAAGGACAGCTGATCCTTTCCTGAGCCGGGGCTCGGGTCGCTTCTCTTGTGCCTCGTGGATTCACCTCCACACATACATTCACAGTGCCGGGGTATGCCTGTAAAATGTCATTTCCATCTCAGTATCAGCTGCATCAAAGATGAAGACACAGCACACACCATCACCCGTAGCAACCAAGAGAATTTCTTTCAGACTCAGGCCAACCCAGGATTCTCCATGTTGGTAAGAATTTCATGATGAGCCACTATGAAGCAGAGCTTGAATTTATTAGAAGAGATTTTTAGCACAAGAGTTAAGAGAAAGAGAGGCAAGAAGAAAGACACACCCCAGGTAAAGGGAATGGGCTCCGAACAGAAGAGTCGCCATGGGTAAAATAAATCCACAACAACAATGAATCTTTTGCTGGTAGCTGTAGCCCATGGCTAGTTGTTTGTGGCTAACAAAAGCCATACAAAGCCTAGCAAAAGATGTCTTTTCTCTGCCACTATCTAGCCAGCAACAGTTGACAGAAAGTATCCAGTAAATCCATCTCTGGGTGTGGGAGTGCCTAAAGGCTGGAGGTTGATACCCAGTGTCTTCCTTGGGTTCCTTCTTCACCTTGTTTTTGAGACAGTGTCTACCACTGAACTTGGGACACACCCACTGGCCGCTGGTGCAGGTGGAACATGCTCGGATCTAAACTCAAACAGCCGCCATTGCATATGAAGCAATGACTCAGCCATCTCCCTAGCACCCTGAGCCGCTTGACAGGTCTGCTCAACTGGAAGGGGCCAGCTAGCAAAGAGGTTCCTTAAGCAAGGCGAAGACCTTGCAAAGGTGAGATGTAAAGGAGGCAAGCTTCAACAACCCACTGTCAAATAAACAACCACCAACTGCACTTGGTCTCTTCACAACTTTCTGCTCCAAGTCGGAAAGTCTGAGGGAGTCTAAGAAATTAATTCAATATATACAATTGAGGCAAGAGTGCTTAGCACTACTCTATTTTGAGCAGCACATGCTATGTAGTGTCACAGAATAATTGGAGAGAAGAAAACCAAACTACACAAGATCCTGAAATAGTTAAGATCTTTGTCTTCCCTTAAGGCAGTGGTTTCCAACCTTCCTAATGGTGGCACCTTTTAATACAGTTCCCCATGTGTGGTGACCCCCCCCCCCAACCACACAATTATTTCACTGCTACTTCATAACTGTAATTTGGCTACTGTTATGAATGGTAAGATAAATGATCTGATATGGAAGGTATCTGTCTGATACGTGACCCACAAAGGGGTCATGACGCACAGGTTGAGAACCATGGCTTTAAGAAGAAGAAGAAAAAACAATAACAGGAGCCATTGTATATCCATTTTGAGTACCAACTACCTCAAAAACTCAGATTTTCTGGTGGCAGACAGCAAAGCTCTGAGGAAAACACTCAGGTTGAAATGGATGAGATACTTTGTGTCATTATACTAAGTAAATTGTAACAAGAATGGAAAACAGGAAACAAATAATTCTAAAGTTCAGACTGTACTGGAGAAAATCTTTCTCCAAGAAGATACGTTTAAATAGTAACTAAATGTGCAGTTACTTTATACTAAACACAAAGGTAAAACAAAGTTCACGGATATAAGTGGTGGTGGTTTGAATGGAAATGGCTCCCAAATGCTGATGTTTGAATACATGGTTGTCAGTTGGTGGAACTGTTTGGGAAGGATTACGGGGTGTGGCCTTGTTGGAGGAGGTGTGTCACTGAGTAGAGATTTCAAAAGCCTATGCCATGGCCAGTACGTGCTTTTTCTCTGCAGGGTGCTGTGGATCAAGATGTAAGATCTGAAGTAGTGCTCCGGCTGCCTGCCGCCTGCCACCTGCTAAAATGAACATGAACTCTCATTTTCCGCAACAGTGAGACCCAAATTAAATGCTTTCTTTTATAAGTCGCCTTGGTCATGGTGTTTTGTCACTAAGTACCGGGTGGTGGTGGTGGGGGTGGGCCGATGACAAAAAAAGCATAGTGCCCAGTCAGTTAGCTACATGTACCGCCTACAAAACCTGCTCATTTTCTTGACTTCGATTCAATGGAGAGCATGTAGCGTATAATCAATCCTATTACACATCCATGCTCTACTTTCTGTCATGGACTAGCCCATCTTCTCATATCACGTACTCCTCAGCACAGTTATGTACACAACCGGGGCTACAAAGTGGGTCACCACAGGCATGTTTTAATATAACAGGCACTGTTTTGAATATCACACACAACAAAATAACTAAACATGACCCCAAACTCTTTTGCCAGTATAGGATTAAGCTACACTTTCCTTGAAACGTTCTAGTTTGAGACAGGAACACGTCTTTGGCAAAGGTCCTTAGCAAGATCAAGAACCAGGGGAAAGGTCACAACCACACTCAAAAGCAATGAGGAAGCTGGGTAATTCAAACAATTCATCATGACTCAGAATTCCCAGCCTGTTTTAATACTAAACGTACTTGGCACAGATTTTTTTAAAACCTACTTTGATCACTTTTGGAAGCACTCAGGGATCTGTGGAGGATCTCTTCTCTTTTAATTATAAAAGCAAAGTTTATTATGTGTATGAAAAACATAGTAGGAATGATAGGATGATGGACAGCTATTAAAGAGACGTTTCCATGCTGCTGGGGAGATGACTTTAGTTGAGAAGCTGAGCTCAATTCCCCACCACCCATGTAAAGCAGCCTGTAACTCCAGCACTGGCCAACCTAGCTAAATCAATGAGCGCTGAAACCCTGTTTAAAAGAATAAAATCTGTTTAAGGAAGATGCCCAGTGTGAACTTCTGGCCTCCACACTTGTGCACACCCACCCACTCCTCTACTCCTCTCTCCTTCCACTCCACCCCAACACACTTTTTCCACTATGTAGTTAACGAACTTCCAGGAGGGACCCACCGCACTCTCGTTACTAGGGCAGAGCCAAATAATTAAGAAACAGAACTTCTTTACTACAAAAACTCCACGTGGATCTTGTTTGTTTTTGTTTTTGTTTTTCTGAGACAGGGATTTTCTGTGTAACAGTGCCCTGGCTGTCCTGGATCAGCTTTATAGACCAGGCTGGCCTCGAACTCAGAGATCTGCCTACCCCTGCCTCCAGAGTGCTGGGATTAAAGGTGTGCACCACCACGCCTGGCCCCCATATGGATATTTTTAAGTCAAAAGTAATAGTGTAAAATAAAAACTCTCACATTACTCGAATTTATTAATAGATACATGTTCAGATGCGAAACCATGACAAATCGCTGTAAAACTTGGCATCTGTTACACACCCGGACATATTTCTGAGATCTTCTTTACCAACACTTGAGACTGGTATTTTTAACGAGTAGAAAACCCAAAAAGCACTTGAAAAAGTGAAGGAGTTCACACTTCCTCCAAAAGCATTTTTTCCAAACACTGAGATTGCTCAAAAATTTGAGTGTCCCTAAACCTACAGTAACTGCAGCTTTATCTCTTCAGTTATGATTGTAGTTAAGCATTTTTCATATGTCTGTCAGGAAAAAAAAAAAAAGACTAAGTAATATTCTCTTTTATGGGATCTTCCTATTCAGGCCTTCACACTTCTTTTTCTTATGAATCTGTAAGACCTTCTAACATTATAGGTACCTCATAAAAAAAAAAGTGAGTATGAACTGGTCATTGTCCATGCATGTGGGCATGCACACACACAAACACATTATGTATGCAAGACACAGGTGCACATAAACACAGGAAATGCCTAACCGATACTATAGCTGTGAGTCCGGAGGATCGTTCCTTAACAGTACCTTGCACCAGCCCTCCCTTTTCAAACTTACATAGTCCACTGGTTAGTGTGTCAGATTTTTGCACCTCAGTTCTCTGCTGGCCCTTTAAGGACTTAACCGTAAAACACAATGCTGCAAAGGAACTCCATCACACCCATATATCTTTCTAGACATATGGGTAAGGGAGGGAATAGTGACGGGAAATACCAGACGTTCCCCAAGAAGACTGTAGCCACCAGCTGCCTCTCTAGCAACATGACTGCCTGGTCCTCACACTGATGAAGGCCTCTCCAAGCGCTGTCCCGGACACCCAAGGCTACACAAAGAAACCCTGTCTTGAAAAACAAAACACCCCAGCATCTGGCTCCCAAGTCTTTATCGGCAAAGTCAAACATGTGAGATTTTGTTAAAAACTATTATTTTCCACAAGCTACTTGGGAGCGAGCACTGAATGTATTTGTAATCCACTTGTGCCTCAAGAAAGGGAACTGTTGCCCTTCATAACAAACACCCTTTCACTGAATGATTTTATAAACATTTAAAATTTTAGGTATATGTCCTGTTTTCATTTTATGAAGTGAATTAAAAAAAAAAATCAAAAGTTATGAGTGCCCACAGGTGAACACTGAACAGATGCTTTTCAGAGACTATCCAGGGTCAGACTAATTCTAACTTCCTTTATATAAATATGTGTCTTGATTTTAGTCAGACTCGGAACTTTAATGTAGCTAATCTGAAGGGCCATTAAGAATTATTTTGCCATTTGTTTGGGCCCGTGGTGGTACACTCCTGTGGGTTTAGGGTCATATGCCCCTGTGTCCCGCAGTCCCACAGAGGGCAAGCCTTCAGTGCCCCAGAGAACTCCAAGGCTCTACCTTGAAAAGAGAGCATCACTGCTCTCTTCCAGCAGCCAGGAAGATGGCTGCTACTTGGACATGGCACCTGTCCATCTTTCAAATAGGACGGCTCTGCTGGGAGAAACTGACAGGGATCCCCCCCTTCAATACTGTCTACTGGCTTTGTGACACCCAGAGTCATTGAGGACAATTACATACACAAACAATGCCCTGTCAGTACTAGTTTCTCCATCCAAAAGCCAGATGGGATGTGGCGTGGTAATCCAAGATGGCAGGGTCGCTGTTGTCTCAGGGACCACCTCCACTACATCTGCAAGCCCAGCGGCGAGGGTGAGTAGCGGCTCTCTGCACAGCTGTGTTTCTGCTTCAGAACAGCCAGTGGGCAGCACTGTTACAGCTGGCTAGTGCAGGCCACCAAGCAACATGGAGTGTATCGATAGATTTAAGACCCCCAAGGCCATCTGTGGCAAGGTGCAATTCTAGAAGTGCTGAAGCCAGATGCTGGCCCACACCCTCAGAATGAGATAAGGTGGATCCCCTGTTAAAATCGTTTCCACTGTCTCTCAGTGGTGACGTGCTTGTGCCCCAGACTTTACCATATGGACTTTTGGGAGACCCCTATGTACCAAACTACAGCAGCACACAAACATAACACGTAACACATAAGGGACTTTACTCTATTTTGAGCTCCTATCACATGGCAAGGTACCTGACAGCCATCACCTAATGACTCACTACTCCATCAAGTACTGAATGGAACCCTGTTCAACACGGGAAGCCTGAGTAATGGTGTGTGTGGCGGTGGGGTGTGTGTGACTTATACCTAGGGAGAACAAGGATTTGAACTAAATGTTCTGTGTCTAAGAACATGCAAAGGAAAAGCAGCATCCTGTGGGAACAGCCAATTATTGAGATGAAAACATCTCTGACCCATAGTGAGAATACACAAACTCAAATATCCGACTCACACATGCCATCAATATCTGAGAAATGTTACAAAACAGAATGCGAAGCTGGTGCTTACTGTGGCTCGGAGGGAGAGGAAGCTGCTGACCTGCTGTGCCTCACCTGTTTCCTCCTCTCCCATGGCCTCGGCACTGCCACGGTCTTCTCAACGATGGTGATGTTTAGAGCAGCAGTTCTCAACTTTCCTAATGCTGCCACCCTTTAATGCAGTTCCTCATGCTGCGGTGACCCCCAACCACAAAATTATTTTTTGTTGCTACTTCCTATCTGTAATTTTGTTCATGCTAGGATTAATAAAGTAAATATCTGAGATGCAGGATATCAGATGTGACTTCTGAGAAAGGACTGTTTGACCCCCCCAAAGGATATGCAACCCACAGGTTGAGAATGCTTTAGATAGTCCCTCCTGGCCTGTTATACAGCATTCATTTGTTTGCATGTTTAATAGCTTTAACACCATGGCATGCTCCTACGACAACAGGGGTCTTGGGCCTAGAACAGCATCTGCCAAACAGCAGCCATCATATGAGTCAGTGAAAATCTGCAATGTGGCTGCACCTACTGCATGCAAGGTAGTTGACGGTCAGGTCTTATCAGGAATGCAACAACAGCGATAGCCTTAAAGTACTAAGCATATGCGATCGTGAGAAAAGCTAACCAGGAAGCAAAAACTGAAGAATCGGGAGTTCAAACACAAAGTTCCAAACTACCAGAGAGCCTAAAAAGACTTTATGAGGTGGCAGCATGAATAAGAAAAGGTGACATCTTCCAGGTGACATGCTGGCTGCTCAGCTGACCAGAGTCCTAAAGCTTGATGCTGGGAGGGGAACCTTTAAGGCTGAAATGATGAGCTGGAGGCAGAACTTAGGAGTCTGTTATATCAGGATGGGAAACTCATGTCACCATGATAGATAGGTAATGTGGCAGCAATGAAAAATCCTGGGCAGGGTGGTGACATGGCCTTCCTGCACCCTTTAGAAGTTAAAAGGCACCGTTGATATGCTGAAAGCAGGGCAGGGCTACTGGGTATCTGCCATTCCTACAGGTAGAGCTATTGTGTACAGCGGAATTATACAGTGTCTGATACTATGTAGGCCATCAACACCCCTCAACCTGTATAATTCTTACCACAGCCCCGTTTGATTATCTCATTTTTGCTCTTAGAAATGAAAAGGCCTGCTTCATAGAAAAGCCTGCACTCACGTCCATGAACCAACCAATGTCACAGATAGACTTGTGTAAGGACCCATGTTTGCCATACATTAACTCACTGCTTGCCTGGTAACAAATTCCGGGTAAGGAAGGAGGAGGCCAGAGGCATCTTAGAAGAGGAAGGCTGCGGGTACGGCTTGAGCGCTCTGAGAAGGCAGCTAGGCAAGCACTTTTACAAGTCAGCCACGCAGTGAGAGCAGGCAGTACGGAAGGGTTGCTTCAACTCCGCACCGTTGCCATGTGTGGCCCTTTTGTGTATTTAGGCTTTATAATACCCACCCAAAGCGTGGCACACACAAGCCTGTGAGACAGGTTTGCTTGACCTCTATTTTGCAAAAAGAGAATTGGCTTCAACTAGTTGGACAAGCCAAACAGCCTGTGTGCTTGCTTGATACCTGCAGGCAGCAGCTGGCCAGGACGGCAGCCTCTGCATTATCCTTCACATAAAAGCAAATCTGGGAAGAAAACAGGACCGGCAAACCTGTCTGGTGGAGCCAGGCCTTTTCACAGAACCAAACAAATCACTTTGTATTCACCATCCTCAATATTATTTAGGTTTATAGCAGATGAAGCCACTTTGGCCATTCTGTTCCTTCTTGGATTCATATGGTTCCTGTCTGTCTACAGTATCTTTTTCCAGTTCCTCAGGCTGGCTCCCAAACTGCTGGTACTGCCCTGCTCAGATACCCAACTTCATTCTCCCCAATAAATACTCTTAAACCTCAGTCAAGTCTGGCTGGTTCTCCTCTCAGCTGTAGATGCTTATCAAATCAGCATTTTAATGATGCTGCAAAAATCAGAATAAGCACGAATGTGCTCGCCCAGCTCACAAAGCGTGAGAAGGTTTCACATTAGCTGAATTCTCTTTGACACATGCTGCGTGGGCAGGGAAGCGTAGGCCCTGATCTCGGGAGCTGGGCAGCTCTGATCTCAGTCACACACCCCATGTAGGGCAGGGGTGAGTTAATCACCTCTCCTGCTGGATTACAGGCCAACAATGATACTGCGTTCCTGCCAGGATTATCAAGGTTTACAAAATAAGGTATGTGGAAATCCTCAGGGTTTAATGCCTGCTTGGAAAAACAGAACATTTACCCATGAAAAATCAAAGACTAACTCCCAAAGACAACACCACAGGTCCGCCTGTACCACACTTTCTCCTATACCAGGGAAAGTGTTGGAAAGTGGGGTTCTCTTCTCCAAGCAAGATGGCTGACTTAGGCTTCTCTAGGTCAATAAACAGCTACAACTCTCCTGCAACAGCTTAGCAAAAAATAGCCTAGCCCAGAGCTGATCTTAAGAGCAGATACCAAGAGCACTATCTGTTCCTCAGGCGCTGTGTGTGACTTCCAATGGGCTATCAGGTGAGATCTCCAGAAGGTTGCTCAAGCCCATATTAATTTAGCCCCTGGACTGCCCGTTCTTGGACATTTTCATCTGTAACTCGCCCTCGAGTCTTTAATACCTTTGTTTGTCCTTAACCTACCTCCTCTGAAAGCATAAGGCTCCCTCCAACAGTCATTGGACATCGCTCGTCCTTTCAGGTTGTAAGAACACTCTTCCATTCTGGGCTCCTCTCTTTGCACACCGCCACCCAGTCGCAGTGTGGTCAGCCCTCAATGCTTTTAGCACGAGGCACCATGCCACCGTTCCTGTCATGAAAGTACCCCACCACAGCCACCGCCCCTTCGTTAATCCTACTATAAACCCAGGTCCCAGCTTCTCAGTGGCCTACAGAACCCACGACCCAGTCATTTTCCTCTCGAGATGGCCAGGAGCTGCCATATGCCAGCACCGGACCTGTGTTTTGCACGCACATTTTTTCTTCCTGGATAGACAGTAACTTAAGTGAGTTGAAAGACTTAAGGCCACCTTGCCTTAACCTTGTATCCCACTGTAACAGGCTACTCCAGTCATCCCGCACTCACCAGCTGGCTGACCAAAGGGCAGTTTGCACAGCCTCACTGCACACAGCGGCTGGAGGCCAAAGCTCTGAACCAGAACAAGGATTTGGTGGGCAGATTTACTTTTAGTCTCCTGACAACATGAAACATTACCCTCTACTCTGAGATAAGCACAGTTAGAATATGGTGTCAGTGCAGACACTAAGTCCCAATCCTATGCTAACTATATGTTTTTACATCGTGGGCACATGTGCTCTATAACCTGAATAGACCTGCTGTATTACACCTTGGCATACACCTGCTATCGACTTCTCCCTATTGTATAATGTAAATTTCCTGTCCAAATATACTCTTCAATACCATAATTTTAATGGTTACATAACGGTCTACTGAAGAATTGGGGAACTGGGGAAAATTCATTAAGCAGGTATTTTACTATATAGTTGATATTTGTAAAAAAAAAAAAAAAACAAAAAAAAAAACAAAAAACAAACACACAAAATAGCCCTCATGACATTAAAAAAAATATGTAGATTTCTCTGATTTTTTTTTTTTTTAATAGAGGAAAAAGAACCAAATGTTTCTATTTAAAGTTAATCTGATGGTTTGTATAAAACTCCTTGAGGCCTTTAAGGGCTGACAAGTATCTGACCATTTAAGGATGCTTCCCTTGTGTTTTAGGGGTGCTACTTTAGATTAAGTGCTTTGGCCTAGTTAGGGAGTGTTTGTTATTCATGATTAATGTTTTAGTCGAAATGTTGCTTTCTGAGTACAACCAGAATTTAAGTGACATAAAAAAAGAATCATTCAAAGGCAAACATTAGCATTCTTCGAAGAATGAATCAGCATTCTGTCCTACGTTCTACCACGTGCTATGAATTAACAGACTACTGGTACAGGTAAGTAGATGTGAGAGGCTGTCAAAATTGGCAACTCGTGTATTTTCACTGAGCTGAGCCTTCTTTAATGAAATGCACCCACCTCACCCTCTCAAGAGATAGTGTCCACGATGCTCCAAGTATGAAACCAAGTCTCAGTCCAAGGGAAGAGGTGGGACACAGCTATCTGGGGACCCCCAAGCACTGGATTTTGAAACCTGCTCATGACTGGCAAAGCCACAACATTCTGCAAGTTGCTTACCTCTCTGTGCCCACCCGGTCTTCAGGGCTCCAGGATCACAGGGATCCACGTCACAAAACACAAGGCGGCAGAGTATCCCCAGAGCCCCTGGTAGGCAGCTCTCCATAATATCCCTGGTCAATGTCCAACGCAAGTCCTCAACTAAGCATTTTGACCAAATACAGTCCAATCTCCTTCCACCTTCATAAAAGAACAACAAAGAGCTCTCGGTGGGTCTGGAATGAACCACTCTTCTTTCGGATTCCAAGGAAACAGCATTCGTTTTGATCTCATTCTTACCTCCTCTAATTATGTTCTCTAACCTCCGACTTTAAAAGCAGGCTTTCGTAACCTATGAAAGAGGGCAAAGGCTCATCTTCTCAACGTCCTATGGAAAAATGTTTTATGTGATGGCTGCCAGTATAAACATCAGTCATCCAGGGCAGGATGAGGATGTGAACTTGCTTTTAGGCTTTGTTCTCCTCAGGGCCTTGAGCGTGGTAGGCAAGAGCTCCATCACCGAGGCCACCGTCAGCCCCACAAAACTTAAAGTTTGGGTGGTACTTACCACAAGTGTGGTTGATTGAGCCTTACTGAGAATTCACCTCAAAAAAAAAAAAATGAGATTCAAAATTTCATAGCTCTGGGTGAGTATAATCAAGATACACTGTATGCATGGAGGCCATTGTCAGAGAATGGATAAAAGCTTATTCTTTCAAAAACTCACAGTTCTTTTGCATGTGTGCGCTCGTGGTCGCTTGCATTGGCTCAAGGCAGGGAATAGTCTCGGACTTGATGGCCACGACCACCGAGGTCAAGCCTGACAGTGGTCTGCCACCTTTGACTTTCATACTACATTAGAGCCATTACCGCTTCCTCAGTCACGATATTTTCATTTAAAATCGCCTATAAGACTGAAATGCTGTAAAACGGCCTCTTGAGCACAAGGACGTGCCATGCCTTGCCAAGAAACGTATTAAGTGAGCTGCCTTGTCACAGGAGGTGGTGGCAGTGAACTGATGGGACAGAGGCAGCAAGGCGCCTTTAGCAGAAGCACTCCTAAAATAAGGCTACAGTTTGATCAGTCAGTCAGAAGCCCTTGAGCAGACAACTGCAGAAACCTACCTCTGCACTTGGCCTGGGAGCAATGGTTCAGTACTCACCATGGGCTGAGCAGACATACGGGTTTGGGAAGAAAGATCAAGGCCCACCTGCACACCTGTGTACTGCAATAGTTCCTTTGACCTGCTTCTCCACCTACACAGAACAGGCTGCACTCGGAGAGGCCTGAACAAGCGCGAGACAGGCAATAAAAGGGAACAAGCCCGTGTGATATCTGCAGAGCAGTTTTCTGGGAGTGTGAGTCTCAGGGCAGCCACAACCGCCTCAAGCCCCGCGGATGCTCCTGAGAGCATGCATGGCTAGCACCGAGGGCCACCACCCACGGCTAGTCACTCTCTTATCCCGAGACATTCAGTGTGATATACCCTGAAAGCAAGCGACTAATTCCTGACCTGACTTCATGATATCCAGCAGGCTATCCATAACATAATTCTCCTGTTATTAAATCATCCAAGTCATGGCTGTTCTTGCAAGACATCACATCACATCACATCCTTCTAGGTCTTGTGTGATCCAGCTGGCAAAAGATCACATCCAAAATCTTCTAAGTCCGTGTGATCCAGCTGGAACGCAGACAGGCCTTTAATTGCAGGAGTCTGGGGCAAACAAATCTCTGAGCCCAAGGCCAGCCTGGCCTAGAACACGTTTCAGGTAAAGAAAAGTTTAGATACAGGTGTGGTGGTGTAGGCCTTTAATCCCAAACTATGAAGGTAGAAAGTGATGTCTAATTGAGTGACAGAAAACGTAATGAATCAGAGAAAAGTTGATAGAATAGGATATGCCCAACTCTCAGAAGAGGAAAGGGAAGCCACTTAATGGGCAATGCAAAGAGGGAAGAAGGCAGTTCTTACCAGGACCGTAATGAGAGACAGTTTGCAGAAAAAGAACTCAGGTGAAAACAGAATGACCCAGAGCATGAGAATGAGCCAAAGATTAGATTGCTGGAGTTAGGTTAGGGTCAACCAGCGCAATTCCGGGGCCAAGAGAGAAAAGTTATATTGAATAAATCAGCTGGAAGCGTTAGAGTCAGAATAGTTAAGTTGAACCAGCCAGAGCAGAACTCAGTCAGAATGAGAAAGGGTGAGTTTATTAAGCAGTTAGTCTCAGAGGTTGAAAACATTCTAGGCCCAGGTTAGATTGTATAAGAGGCTAAGGAGCTTCCAGGACTAAGCCTAGGTTAACAGACAGAGACAACATTTGAAACAGGCGAATAAAGTTCTTTTACACAGCCTGCCTGCATTGTGCCAAAACAACTCCTGAACTATAGAAAACAAAACAAAACCTTTCTTAATGGGCTGGTCTTTATGCATGGAGTGTGGAGGATAGCAGGTGGGGATTAAGGAGTTGGGAGTGATGGCAGAAGCAAGAAATCCCTGCATATTAGGAGGTTAAAGTAGGAAGGCTCAAGTTTGAGAGCAGCCTGGGTGAAATAAGTAAAGACATAAAAGCAGACTGTCCTCACCAGCAATGTAATTTTTAAAAGACGTACGGGGATGTAAAGCCAGTCTGCTTTTCTGTCTGAATATATATTTTCACAATAATGAGTTCTACGTTTGATCATGAATCAAGTAAAAGCAGTTGCACTGATTTTGTCTGCGGTCTTATCGAGTTAGACCCAACTTGCCAAGTTTCCCACCACCCTTAGAGTCCCTAAGCTTAACCCTCCAACCAGCAACACAGCCTCACCACGGTGACCGTTGTTCCATCAGCTTAGACACAGATGGGAAATTACACTGGATACACTTGCACCCAGAATGTTGCCACATTCTCTCCCACCATTGTCACCAGACCAGCATTTAAACCCACGACCAAAATGTGACACAGTGAACATGACCCTCACTGAGTAAAATTAACTGCTAAGACACTGTGAAACATTCCTTTCTCAATGGGACTGTCATGGTCCACCTCGTATAAAAATTAAAATTCTACATGAAATTTCCTGCTTGCATTATAAATAAAATTTATATAGGAAGAAAAATCGAAAAAGAAAGGGGCCAAGAGATGGCTAGTCGGTAACGTGTTTGCCAAGCAAAAAATGAAGATCTGAGTTTAATCCTCAGAACCCACATAAAAAAACCAAACCAAAACAAAACAAAAACAAACAAACAAACAAACAAAAAAACAGGCATGCACGTGAAATCCTAGCTCCTCGGTTCCCTGGGCCAGTCAACCCTGCTTAACCACCAATTTCCAGGTCAGTGAGGGAGCCTGTTTCAAAAACCAAGGTGGGGACTGGAGAGATGGCTCTGAGGTTAAGAGTACTGGCTATTCTTCCAAAGGTCCTGAGTTCAGTTCCCAGCAACCACGTGGTGGCTCACAACCATCTATAATGAGATCTGGTGCCCTCTTCTGGTGTGCAGGTGTACATACCTTGGGAGTGGAGGGGGCGGGGACAGAACCAAGTTTTGTTCTCAGGCAGCTCACAACCACTTTTAACTCCAACTCTAGATCATCTGACTCCTGGCCTTGTTTTGCACTTGCATATATGTGGCATACTGTCAAAGCAACTTTAATTCACCTGAGGTAGCTGCCATCTTAGAGGCTTACTGCCTCTGTCTGCAAACTTAGGCCTAGTCCTGGAAGCTTCTAGCCTCCATACAACCTAATTTAGGCCTACAGTGTTTTCAGCCTCTGAGACTTACTGCTGAATAAGCTCAACCTTTCTAGCTTTTCCTGAACTATGGCAGGCTGGTTCAACTCAGCAGTTCTGGCTCAAACTCCTTTCCAAGCTGACTGATTCAATCTGCTTCTCTCAGCTTCTCACTGAATCGCTTTGGTTGGCCTCTAACTCTGGCAGTCTGTTCTAATCTTCTGGCTCCTTTTCACTCTCTGGCTCATTCTGTCTTCACTGTGTCCAGCTTGTTCTCTCTTAAGCCTCTCTCTGTAAAACTCTCCTGGAAAAAAACTGCCTGTGAATTCCACAAACTGAACTAACACAAACGCAACTCCATTGCACTGCCTCTCAAATCACTCAAACAAACTGAACAGAACTGACTAGAGCTCAAGAACCTGTATGCCTCTGTCTCCTAGGTGCTGGGATTAAAGACACATACCACCACACCTGAACCTAAACTGTTCTTTCCCTGAAACTTGCATTACACCAGGCTGGCCTTGAATTCAAAGATATGCTTGTGTTTGTTTTCTAGGCTTAAAGGCGTGTCTGTATTTCAGTTGGATCACACAGACCTAGAAGGTCTTTGGATGTGATCTCTTGCCTGAACATCCAAGTTCTTCTCAATTAAAATTCCTCTACAGCATATGTTCACACAAACACACACAGAGGTAAATAAAAATAGGCTTAAGAACTCAAAACCACAAATTAGACAGTGCCTAAGAAAATGGCATCTCTGGCTTACCCATGCACAAAGGCTTTAAACCCTTTTAAGCATAAACCAAAGAAGTTCAAGGTTGTACCTCAGTGGTTGAATTTGCCTAGCATGTATGACGGTCCTGGGTTTGATGCTCAGAACAAACAAGAGAAGGAAGGAAGGAAGGAAGGAAGGAAGGAAGGAAGGAAGGAAGGAAGGAAGGAAGGAAGGAAGGAAGCAAAGAAGGAAGGAAGGGTAAAAGCATCCAAGTATTGGATTGCTTTGGGCTCCCTATGAAGCCAAGGTGGGAGTTCTGACTTTGCACAGTTTTAACAGGAAGCCCATGAGAATGTGAGGCTGCCAGGTAAATTTTTTAATATTGAAACATTTTTAAAAAGTCGATGTTAAACATAATTACAGCTTAGATGTAGCATCGCCGAATGCTTTACATACATTAGCTCAGGATAGCAGTGCAACACCATTGGGTCAGTGCTTTAGAGATGAGGACACAAGATTCAGAGAGAACTTATGACCCCAGGGTCAGAAGCTACACAGTGTACCCTAGAGTCACATTCTTTCTCCAGTCTGTGGTGAAAAACATACTAATGATGTAGTACTGCTTTGGAGAGCAGAGTAAGATTTTCATGTACTGAGTGAATGCTCCAAGATTCATTCTGATGCCTGGTCTTGATGCCTTGTCAATGCTCAGTTTGAAGGATCTCATCTCCTCATATGTAAGGTGTGAAACTTTCTTTCATAATTGTAAGAATACAACGTCTGAATCCAGCTGCTGCTCCGGCACAGTCACTGTAGCTGCCCGCCCCTTCGCAGATACAGACAAGCATCCCACTAAAATGTCTGTGAATCCCTAGGTTAACAGACTCTGGATGCCAGGATCTCTCAGAAGGGAAGTTAGTTTATACCCAAAGGGGGTACTCCTGGCCACACTCCTGCTCCCCACCCATTCCCATTCTTGCCTGAGAATCAGGACCTGGCTCCAGGCTTGTGCTGTGAAACCACCCCCACCTTCTAAACGGTGTAAAAAAGATTTCTCTTCTGCAACGTGGGTTCTGATTCCTCTCCTCAGAAACCCTGCCACAATGTCTGTCTCTGATGCTGAGACCCCACCATGCTGCTGCTGCTGTCCGTCCGAGGCATGAATAATTCTAATAAGCCTCATTCCTCCAACAATCCATGTCAGCACCTCCTTGAGCTCCACGTCAGACTTTACAACAATGTTTGCACTTTGAGTTTTTAAAAATGATGCACTGTTATATACCAATATAATTCACATAATAAATAACACTGTAATAGAATGATTTGATATAGCTTTAAACAAAAGAAAAGTGTGTGTGGGAGGGCGGATTCCAAGTTACAAAATCCCTCATCCCAGAATAGAAAAAAAAACAAAAACAAATTAATCACTTTTTCTAAGTGGGTCAATGTCATGTGTAATTCCTCCTGCACCAACAGTCAATGGAAGTACAACTTTATAACCACATCCTCAAAGGAACAGGTGCTGGATTCTTTTTGGAATGTAGAAATGGTTCCTGCTCCAGCAATACAGAAGGCTGAGTCCACAGTATAAGCATTTTTCTCCCACTTCCATTAGGAAGGCAGTACTTATAGCTCTATTTTTAGAGATTAAAGAAAAATTCACATTTAAAATCATAACTCAATGCTTCCACATTTTTAAGTGTATTCTATAAAAAGTGCAAAATGAATAGGATTTCTTTTCAGTCCAAATTTTTTTTTCTTTTTTCTCAGAGTTAGCCAGCACAGTCAACATTCATCTTCCATGTGCTGCCCTATGCTAACACAGACATTCCTGCTATACATAGCTCAAGGCCAGCAATGCGTTCAAAGCAAAGAAAGCCTAGGCACTTTGCCATCAAAGGGTCTACAAGTGAGACCTGTGACCCAGATCTGACAGGTCTGACGACAGACAGTTCTGTGATAAGGGCAAGGCCTTGAACACGTGAGTAAGAACATTTTAGGGGACCAGTAACATGTCTCAGCAAAAGGACCTGCCACTAAAGCAAGGTTGATGATCTGAGCTTGGGCCGCAGGACTCACACGGTGGGAGAAGAGAGCCAACTCCCACAAGTTATCTTCTGACCTCCACATGCATGAATACACACACACACACACACACACACACACACACTCTGATGAAAATAAACAAATCTCACCAAAGGATGTTAGACATTTCTCCTTGAGAGGGAAAGAATTGAGACAAGTGCCTACTTTCTTGCTTCTTTCTGTTTGGAAGGTAGTAGAAAGCCTGGCACGTTACAGCAGCCATCAGTTAACTACACAGAAACTGGCTGCAGGTTAAAGTAGACAGAGCAGGAAACTCAGATGGAACCTGGAATTTGACACAATAATCCAGTGAACAAATTGAGCTTTCTGGTTACCTAAAATACCTAACCATCTTTATGTTCTGGGCTTTAAGTTCTGTAACTTGTAGCCAAACCAGCTCTAGAGTCCTTGATTAGCAAACACGCTCTACACAGGAAACTGAGAATAATCACCACCCAGGAGGGCACAGTACGGGAAAAGAATATGAAGATAAAGGAGATCAAAAAGACAGGAAAATTAAGGAAATTTGGGGAGGGATAAGGGCCCCTCACGCCTGGCATCTGGTTAAAGTCTCTAAAATAGCTAAGAATACAAATTCTGACATTAACAAAACACTGGGGATGATCGCCTACATAGAGATAATACTCCTCTTTCTATAAAAAGATATTTCAAATAAAAATGTCAAAATAACAATGAATCATACGTGTTTAAGGCCCAAGTATATACAAACTTTAAGCTCTCCTTCCTTAGCTATAAACTGAAAATTTCTGAAAAATCTCAGACTAGGAATTTTGTTGCTAGCCAAAAATGTTTCTTAACTTCCCTGTGACTTACAAGCAAGAACTTTTCAAATTGTAATCCTATCCAGTGTGCCTCAAAAACCAGCCTAGGATCTTTTTCTTTAAAAAGAAAGGGAAGTAAGCAAAATGGCTCTACACACACACACACACACACACACACACTCTCACCCACTCACTCACATGCACCCTGTCCCTAAAAAACACTCTGAAAAATATAATTTCAGAAACCACCAAAACCATAGGTGTAAGTATTACTAAGACAACAAAGCTGGGCGTGGTGGCACATGCCCCTAATACCAGCACAGGCAGTTCTGAGTTCAAGGCCAGCCTGGTATGACACTGTGACACATCGTTAATCTCATCACTTGTATCTCTCTGAGAGCCAGGCCAGGCTAGGCTACACAGACTCAAAGGAAAACCAAGGGATACTGAAATGTATTCTCAAGGTCAAAAACTCTGGCTCCACCTGGGCGGAACAATCAGCAGCATGGAGCTGTGACTCCATCTCCATGTTGACAAAATTCTGTACTCCAGGGATCACAGCGAAATTCCTGGGTGATGTAGTTTGGAGTGTTGAGTGCTTTGTTTGTTTGGTCTCACATCAGTCCAGCCTTGAACTTGCTAGTGGCTGAAGATAATCTTAAATTTCTGATCCTCCTGCCTTCTAGCGCCCTGATTTATGTGGTCTCAAGGACTGAAACCAGAGGTCTTTTCAAATGAGAAAATTCTACTGGGTGACATCAGCAGCCCACGGTTGGAAACTCGGAAATGCTACTATTCCAGAGGAGATCCACATTTTTAAAGCTCCTATCTTTCTTTCTCCATCCTTTTGAAGACAGACAGGAAAAACAAAAACTGATTACAAGAGTGTTATTTATGTGTCAACTAGATTAAAAAAACATTTCCACCCACTGTTCCACGCACTAAGTATCCTTTCCGTGTTCTCCTGGTGCACAGCAAGAATCCCAGGATTTGGGAGACCGTAAGTTTGGGCCAGCCTGGTCTACATAGTGACTATCTTACTTGCTGGGGCTATGCAGCCAGACTCTGTCTCAAAAGACAAACAGAGGTAAACAAGCTAAACGGTAAGAGAAGGGAAGATAATGAATACTTTTGTTTCAAAACATGGGCTTGGGGTGGTGGTGCATGCCTTTAATCCCAGTGCCAGGAAGCAGGTAGCAAATTCTCCATAAATTCAAGGCCAGCCAAGGTTGAACAGTGAGACCCTGGCTTAAAAGGAAAAAAAAAAGGATTGAGTGTTCTTCAAATATTTGTTCTAAAATGTAAGCACTATTTTGGTGATTTTTTTTTTTTTTTTTTTTTGCTTAATTATGTTTTCCAAAATTTCTGCAATGTATTAAAGTTCTTGTTTCCAGGCCTATATTCATAACAAGCAAAAAGTACTAAATAGAGTCCAAAGATGCTTGGTCTACAAAGTGAGGTCCAGGACAGCCAGGGCTACAGAGAACCCCCAACTTGAAAAACAAAACAAAAACAAACAAACAAAAAAACACACAAACAAACAAAGGAACAACAACAAAAAAAGGAACAAAATTGTCCAAGGGCACAGTGAGATGGCTCAGTGGTTAAGAGCACTGTCTGCATCATTAGGCATCCTCTCCGTGTCCTGTCTGTATTTCATGATCACTGAATTCTCTTAGAACTCGGTAAACTGCAGAAAACTCTCATCTGCACATAGAAATAATGGGTTACTGCCCTTTTGAAAGAGAGAGCAAGAGAGAAAGAAAATGAGAGCAAGACAGACAGACAGACAGAACTGGTAATCTCAGTCCCAAGGGATCTCACTGATGTCACTGGTCTGAGGGCACATGGCACACGAAGGTTGCACAGACATGCACACTGACAAAACACTCAAACACATAAAATAAATTAATGTGAAAATAGCTGTCTGGGATAACACAGATCTTTGTTCTACAAATTTAAAACCTAGTACTCCCTGCATTAAAAAAAAAACAAAGCAACAACAACAAAAACAAACCTCGTGTCTATCTCTCTAATTCTAGTTCTCACAAAATGCAATCGATGAATAAAACAATACCTCTACAAATATAAAATTGGAAGGTTTTCTCTCAGAAAGTTGGGTATACATACTGAGTGGTTAAGGCCAGCTGAACTCCCAGGAAAACATAAGCACTGCACATCCTCTTAACGTGGAAAACAACAACAAACACAGTAATTTAAGGTAACTAAGGGACGACAACTGGCAAGCTACTGGAGATCTGGCCAGAGACCGATGAAAACTGTTTCAGAAAACGGATGCACTGCAAACGTCCTAGTTATGGCACATCAAAAAGACATATGGAGCCGTTACGCTGTTAACTACCCAAGGAAAATACAGGCTCTCTGAGAGCACCCCCAGAAGAGGCTGAGCTCCTTTCCACCAAGTGAACTCAGTCCTGATGAAGGTCCGCCTCACATCTACTTGTTACTGCATGGACTCCATTGAGACACAGGAAGATACACTCAGTCCCACAGTTTCCAGGTCCCTGTCCTTGCACCTCTGGCACAGCTAGGACAAAAGGTGCCAGTCCCTTGTGGGTCAGAAATACTCCCCACAAAAGCTTTCATCCGATGACAGACCCATAGGTCTGAAGCTGGGATTCCTATTCCTTATTCAAATAATTCTTACATCCTGGGTGTGTTATTTCATCCTAGTAAAGCAAAAATAAAAATAAAATAAAAAAATCTTAGGCTTGCCTGAATTATCCACAGGAAATAACACCCAACTCTTAACGCCAAACTGCAGGACCTTGCTGAGCAAGCTCTGGGCACTGGAACAGCCAAACTCAAGAGGTCCGCATGCACGCTGGGATGAGCCCCATCACGAGTGAAGTTTAGATGGCACTAATATTGAAATAAGCTTGATCTTAGTACATGAAAATTGTGAAAGCAAAGAGGTATCAACCCTACACAAAGGACTGTAGGCAACTACATAAAGGAATGTTGAGAGCAGAGGACACGAGTCTTCCCAGGGGAAGAGCATACAAACCGGTTATAATAGCAAATGGTCAGCCCTGAAAACATACAAGTAACATTTTATAGACTGAACAGGTTGTATCTATGTACAACAGATTGATATATGTGTGTAACAATGAAAAAATGTGGTCATGAATTTGAAAAAAGCATGGAGGGGTTGGAGGGAGGAAGGAGAAGGGGGAAAGATGTAATTATGCTGTAATCTCAAATAATAAAAGAAACTAGCTGAAAGTGCCTTTCGTCCCTTTAATGCCTTTAGTCACAGAAAAGCCCTGTCTTGAAAAAAAAGAAAAAGAAATTTTAAAAAACATGGCTGGAAGGTTTTAGAGTTAAATACAGCACAGAGCCTTCCTTTTCAGATGGGAGCTATGCCTGTGTATTCAGGAACTGTATCTACTTAGGAAACCAAGTGTAATAAGTGGAAGTTTTAATACCGACAAATGCAAAAATATATGGCTATAGAATATGAAGTGATGCATAAACTTTTATGATTTACTCTGGGGTAGCTAATTGTTTAAAAATGAATTTTGATGATAAGAAAGTTTCCCTTAAAAACTACTGAAAAAGAATACTTTTTTTTTTTTTAATAACGCAAGAGTCACAGGGTTGAGCAGATTAAATGGTTAAA
Organism: Psammomys obesus; assembly: GCF_907164565.1. Lineage (NCBI taxonomy): Eukaryota > Metazoa > Chordata > Mammalia > Rodentia > Muridae > Psammomys > Psammomys obesus. Next base: position 17,092,439 of record NW_026596095.1, on the reverse strand, counting down.
GTACTGTAGGATAAGTTATGTGAGGAAACAGTGTGTTTTAATGCTGTTCTTAAAAAGCAAAGTCTAATATGCCTAAAACATTAATTATCTTAATTCAACTGGTATACGAATCATTAGCTTACTAATTCACCTTGACACTGATTCTCTACAGCATTTATTTTCTACAACAAATCTATACAGAAACATCATTTTACTTTCTAATCTACAGTTTGCTTTTTGCACTCAAAAAGCTTTTAACTCAATCTGTAATTTAACAATGGTATTTCATCTAAAACTTAGAAAACGGGAAGAACCCTGGCTATTACTGACTTCTTTCAGGTTTTTCTAAAGAACTGTACTCAGATGACTTAGAATAGCTTTCCATCATGTCTTTTTCCCTCTCCCTCCATCTTGCTTCTTGGCATGGCCAGCGGATAGAAAAAGACTAGCATGGAAAGGTGAGACATGGACTTAGCATAACTTCCTAGAGCCTGGCTAACTCGATAACTACAAGATAACGAAGACGAAAAACTGAAACTAAAACCAACCCTACTTTCTATACACTTGGAAGTGATGTATTCCGTCTCTTCCTAAGCGGTAGGGGGGTTCTAGAAGCGGACAGATGCCACCAAAACAATGCCTAGAACAATTTGCAGTCCCATGAAGAAGCTGAACACACGCTTCCACCAGCTCATCCAGCCCCCTGGCTCCATACCCTGGGACACACTGGTCTCTACCAGCCCCCATTTCAGCAGCAAGGCCCCTTGATTTTAGCTTCTCTCCATCCAGCCTAGGTGTCTTTCAGTGTGAGACATATTTGCTAATGAGAGCTCCCAGGAATGCGTGCATGTTTCCAGGTGCCGAGAGGTCCCTCGGCCAATTATGCTATTCATTCTTTCTCTCTAGGGAGAGGTTTATGTATAATCTTTCATCTCTATTAGATAATTCTATCCCTAGGGAGCCTTAGCACCACTAGATCCATTTCTGAGCCTGTGCATAAAAATATTAAGGTTAATTAATGTCTTTTAACCTTCTCTCTTAAAGAATATGGTCCTTTCCTACTTAAAAAAAAATGACTATATAATTTATTACTAAAGAAAGATTTGAATACAACACCAAACTCTGGCTCCCCTCTGCCCTAACCCAAGAAAGCACATGGGATAAAGAAGCCCTCTACTTCTCTACTTCTCTACTTACCCGTAGGCTGGCCTTAATGCTAACTTTAAATGGATTCACTTAAAAACATACCGTCAGGCTGGGCGTGGTGGTGCACGCCTTTGGTTCCAGTGCTCAAGCAGAGGCAGGGTGATCTCTCTGAGTCTGAGGCCAGCCTAGTCTACAAAGCAAGTTCCAGGACAGCCAGAGCTACACAGAAAAACTCTGTCTCAAAAAAAAATAATAAATAAATTTAATTTAATTTAAAAAAAGAACATATTGTCACCTGACAACTAGATGAGGTTATGCACATACATCGAGACTTCCTCTAAACTGAAACTTTCTTGACAAAAACAGAGACATAACAATAAAATAAAGATAAGACCTCGGGAGTCACATGCACTACAGACTACAGGAAATAACAACACAGAGAAACATTACCTGACATCAGCCATCTTTACACAGCTACTTCTCAGTACTCTTAAATTTCCTTCCAGTCGCCAACCTTTCTCCCTGGACATTTGATTCTGCCCTTCCACACCCAGTTTCAGGGAAATTCCTTTTTAAATTTTTTTTTTTTTTTTCTGAGTGGCATGGATGGTGTGAGTACCTAGACGAGCTAAACAACCCCAAATTAGCAAGCGTCCCTTAAAAGTCATGCCAAACTGATGTCTATTCATCTTAAAAATAAAACCAGCTAACAGAAGTAAGACATGCATTTTCAAGACACTGGACAATCTTCTCCAACTCACTAAGGAAATGAAAAGATGTAGCAGAGAACAATTGGATACATTTGAACATGAGGTGAGCGCCCTCGGCATTGGTGCATACATCCATCCATCGATACATTAGTGTGTAACTATTGATAAACACTGTGGCTGGCACAGACTGGGTAGGAGAGAAAACAGCAGTCTTTTTTATGAATCAAGTGAGAGCAAGCCACAGGCAAAGAACGGTGACCTTCTGACGACAGGCTGGGAGGAGGACGGCCAGAGCAGGCCAAGTTAATAAGGTCACAGGTGCAGAAGAGCATCTCAAAACATAAACAGTGGCTGGGAATCCACTCTAAGTTTAAGGGCAGACATGAAATGAGAAGAGACTTAGATAATAATACCGAGGGCTAAAGAGAAGGAGGCGGGAGGGCAACAGAAGAAACGACAGTGGTAGAGGCAGGAGGATGACCTCAGAGTAAAGGAGACTGGAAACAGATCACGAAAGGACCTTGCCTGTGATCTCCAGACAGGAGAGGAGCAGCCCAGAGGACGGCTGAAGGTGAGCTGAGTCTGAATTCTTCTTCAGGAGCCTGCCCCAGAATGAAGGACAGCACCGGGTCAGGGGGAGCAGAGCTTCTTTAACTGCCTGAGGCCCTCCACAGACCTGCCAATGTGCATGGCGAAAAATGCCTGAATATGCAAGATGACGCCTGCATACATGTACAAGAGTAAGGGGAAATTGGGGTGAGTAGGGCCCAGATACTGGATTAGATTAAAGAGTGAAAACCCAAGTCCTGTTTCTTCCTAATCAGTACAGAAATACTTTAATAATCCTAGAGACCTAGAAAAAAAAAAAAAAAAAAACACAAAAACCAGGGTCCAACAAAGAGGTGCCATCACAATCAGGAAGGAGTCACAAAATGCAGGCTCACAGCAGTGGTTCTGAGAATGCCAGCATAAAGACACCAAGTAGGCTGGGCGGTGGCAATGCGTGCTTTTACTCCCAGCGCTCAGGAGGCAGGGCCAGTCGGGTCTACAGAGCGAATCCCAGGACAGCCAGAGCTACACAGAGAAACTTGGTCTTCAAAAAACAAAAAACAGCAGCAAGCAGTATGCTTACAGTTTCTAGAATTTCATATAGGAGGTTTGGAGGAAGCCTCCACCTCTTCTTTCTGCAGGCTCCTTCATTTGAATGTACCAGTGTCAAATTTTTATAAGCTTCAGTAAGTCTCATAGCAGTATCCTAATAAAAAGGACTTAATTGTTCAAACCCAAAGACGCCAGAACCATTTATTTTTAAAAGCATGTTTATCGGTGGACTACAAATGGCATTTGAGAAACGGCATTAGAAAGAGATTAGAGAGAGGTGAGAAAGGCATTTTAAAACATGCACTGGTGGCCTTGGCAACAGTAAGAGTGGAGTATAGTCAGAATCAGAAACATGAAAAAACTAGAAGCTTTTAGATCAATATGTAAGCAAAGAATCCATAGTCACAAAGAACCTCAAGCCATGAGAGCCGCCCAGAGAGGAGTAGATTAAAAGCCACTTACGGAAGCTCTCTGTTTCTACACCTGGACCACCAAGTCAAGAACAAAGCCACTACTAGGGGCGTAGTTCAGGAGCAGAGCATTTGCCTAACATCCATGAATCTGGTGCGTGTGTCTGTGTGTGTGTGTGTGTGTGTGTTTAAAAAGAATTAAGAATTAAGAAGAATTGCTTCACTTCTTATTACAACCAAGGATTTAAAATACTAAATCTAGCCAGGCTTGGTGGCGCACACCTTTAATCCCGGATCTCTGAGAGTTCAAGGCCAGCCTGGTCTACAAAGTGAGTCCAGGACAGCCAAGGCTACACAGAGAAACCTTGTGTTGAAAATCCAAAAAAACAGATAAAAATGAATTTTAAATAAAATACTAAATCTGAAACGGAAATCACCAGATAGCTACCCATGGGGGGGGGGGATGTCTACTGATAAGAATTAGATAACACATGCCTTACCTCTGCTCCCCTTTAGTTGCAAGGCCTGCCAAAGGGCTCCAATGCAGCCCACCTAGCAAGGCCCTGCCTGAAGCAGATGAAAGAAACACCCTCGTCTGTCCCCTTACCGTGGTTCAACAGTAAAAGAAACTAATATGGGATATTGTCCAATTTTAAATCCATTAACAAAATGGTTAGGTCCCTGCCACCAAAATGAAAGATTCTTTGATCAATATCAAAAATATTTCATGAAAGCCTGTAAACTCACAGTCCCCAAGTGTTTAGTCACTACCATTTCATTCACTGGCCAAGCAAAAGATAATTTGATGGCACATGTAGAGAGGTTGCAAGCATTTGATGGATAGATGTCTGAGGTAATCCCAGGCCCTTTATAGGAAATATATTAGCATTCTGTCTACCGGTGGGCTGTCTGTCCTTCATACTGTTCATTGGCTAGGACTGCAGAATAAACATAGCTTCTCAAAATGTTTCCAAACGTGCACAGCAAGGGCTTCTGATGAAACCACGTTAATATCACCACGTTTTCTCTTGCCAAGATCTTTCGAAGTGGATTATAGATTTCTCCCAGGCAGAGTTGAAGCCATACTTCCTTCCTGTCCCTCAGGGCCTACCCACTGACACCTATCAGTTTGCAGGGTTGATGTGGAGCCATCTGGAGTTACCTCAGAAACGGCATTCCACAGAGACTCCCTTCTTCTCTCCTGAACCCACAGGGCCAGTGGTGAAGGTGACTGTAATTATAATAAAAATGCATCTTCTGGCACAGCACTGGAGACCGAACACACTTGGTCTTATTTAATTCTCACAGCCTGCAGACAGCTGACTTCATTGCATCACTGAAAGCCAAAGAGGGAGTGGCAAGAGCATCTCCAGGTTGGAGACGAGACAACCAGTATTTTGTTATTAGGAATAATTCTCTGGATGTCTTTAGGTTTATTTTTGTTTTATGAGTGTTTGTTTGCTCACCCAGCTTCTCCAAGGCGGAGCAAGAACACTGAATCCTCAGTCTGTGCACTCACCACTATCTGGCCATAATAAGCGCTAGCTGCCACGCCCTTGAAAACCTGAAAAATAAACGCAGCCGTCAGAAAGTCCAAAGAAACAAATAATTCTTTATAAATGCACAGTGAAGGATGAATTTAATACCCTTCTTCCTGAGACAGCGGACCTATACAGACAAGCACAAATGTTTCAATTGATTTGGTACAAAATATGTCTCTACTGCATATATTAAACAGGTTTCTTCTTTATTATTAGTATTATTATTACTGTTGTTGTTGTTTTTTAAAACAGGGTCTTACTATGCAAGTCCAACTGTCATGGAACTCACTATGTAAACCAGGCTGGTCTTGAACTCAGGGCTCTGCCTTCCTCCATTTCCCAAGTGTGGGATTAAAGGTGTGTGCTGCTGCAGCCACTAAACTGGTTTTGTGTTTGCTCCCAACTATGTAATCAGGGCAGTAAAGGCCACACTTATCCTCCCAGAGAAGAAAGTCTGAAGTCATGCTGGACAAAATACTAATCTCCCTAATACAGGAATAAAAATTTACAAGAACAAAAAGGAAAACAAACAAACAAACAAACAAACAAACCCTGAATCTCTCTAGACATCAAAGAGATAGAAACTAAAACAATAGAATATCATTCTGTCCTTACCAACTTATCTAAGATTTTTTTTTAACATGAAATTACTTTCACTGTTACAAGTCTTAAATACTGCCCACCCTTGCCAGAATACAAACTGATCCAACTTCTCTAGAGATCAGCCTTACCATTAACATCATAATCTTTTAAATTAGAACTTACTATTTCTCCAAAAGAAATCACTGAGTAAATAGAAAGATATTCGTTGGGCTGGAGAGATGGCTCGTTAAAGGCTAGGCTCACAACCAAAAATAGAAAAGATGTTCATCACCTTGGGGCTTGAGCAAGGGTTCAGAAGGTGAAGAGCACTTACTGCTCTGGCAGTCAACCCAGGTTTAGTTCAAGTTTAGTTCCCAGTACCCATACAGTGGCTCACAAGCACCCGTAGCTCTAGTCCCAGAGAATCTGGCCCACTCTTCTGACTTCTGACAGCACCAGGCTGGCACATGGTACAGATACATGCTAACAAACTCTCCTAAAATAAAAACAAATCTAAAGACGTCCAGAGAATTATTCCTAATAACAAAAAAACAGAAATATAACATTCTACATATTAAGAATGTTTACCTAAGCTGGATGTAGCACCGCACACCTTGAATCCCAGGACTCAGGAGGCGGAGGCAAGTGGATCTCTGTGAGTTCTGGGCCAGCCTGGTCTACATAGTGAGTTCTAGCATAGCCACAGGGCTAAGCAGAGAAACCCTGCCTCAAAACAACAAATACCAAAGGGAGGGCAGAAAAAAGAATGTTTACCTAAGAGCAGGCAAACAACAAAAATACTAAGTAGCCACTAATGTTAAAGTTTTAATAACATACAAAAAAAAAAAAAAAAAAAAAAAAAAGAAAAGAAAAAGAAAAAACTATTATTTAAAGACAAAAACAACAAGATAGAAAGGTATGGAGAGGCAGTATGAAAATGCCAAATACCCAGTTCAATGCCAGGCATGGATCATCAAATGCCTTAACTGAGAGAAAAGCCTTGCAAATAGAGTCAAAGGAAATGTATCAAAAGAGTAGTGGTTACTTAGTAAAATTAAAGGTATCTTTCTCCTGGCTCTATTTTTTTTTTTTTTAATGATTTTTTTGTAGTAGTTGTTGTTTCCTATAACAGGCTTTTTTTTTTTTTTTTTTTTTAACGATTTTTATGTTTCCCATAACAAGCACTTTTGTTACTTTAAAACTGGGGAAAAGGTTTCAAGAGCAAAACGAAGCACTGAAGCACTGACCTCTGAGAGCAGGGCAATTCCCAGCCTGTATTCCTGCTTTTATCAGCAGATAAGTAACCAAAGCCTGCCCCAGGGAAGCATGGCCAGCGGCATCACCTGCGGGCTCTAGAACCACACTAAGTGTATTAGGTGGACATCACAAAGAGGAGAGAGACCAAAGCTTAAGACCAAAGCTTAAAGACCAAAGCTTAAGGGATGTTGCAACTCTCTGTGCCAGTGTTTTAGATGAAACTGTCAGTCCTACAATTCAAATATCATTAAAGGTGCTGAAATTCGGGGAACAAGCAGTATTTGGAAGGTAACACTTTCAGGGGTTCAAGTCTTCGCATGGCTCTATGTTCACCGTGTTACCCAGTAAAGCTAACAAGGGCTTTCTGTAGTTATTCTGGCTGTTATGTGTTTAGGATCCACTTAAAGAAAATTATGACAAGACAGAGACCATTTATACTAAAACCACAGGAATGTTTGGGGACAGCTAAGTTTTCATGTGTATTGTTACAGTGACTACATACTTATTAATATTTAAATAATAGAATGATTGGGCCTGTGACGCCCTTCCCCATCAGACCCTAAAGTGCCTGCTTTCTTCTGTGTATATATATATATATATATATATATATATATATACACACACACACACACACACACACACACACACACAGCCAGGTGTGGTGGTGCACACCTTTGAAGGCAAGGGGAATTCTGTGAGTTCAAGGCCAGCCTGTCTACAAAGTGAGTCCCAGGACAACCAAGGCTACACAGCGAAACCCTGCCTCAACAGATAGATGACAGATAGATAGATAGACAGACAGACACACACACAGATAGATAAATAGAAAGACAGACAGACAGATAGAAAGACATACAGATAGAAAAATATTAAGCAGGCTGGAGAGACGGCTCAGCGGTTAAGAGCACTGGCTGTTCTTCCAGAGGATGTGGGGTTCCCAGCACCCACAAGGCAGCTCATTAACTGTCTGTAACTCCTGTCCTAGGAGATCTGACACCCTCACACAGACATACATGCAGGAAAAAGACCAATGAACATAAAATACAAATAAATAAATTATAAAAAAAAAAATAAGGCAGTACAGCTTTGGTGCAGGGATGACTTGACACTTTTCAAACCTCTGAAAAGAAACTTTGCCATCAGTAAGTAACCCTACCCTGTAAGCAACAGCTTCTAACATCTGAACAACGTATCGAAGGTGGAAACATATTTTATGTTCCTACATCCCTAATTCTGTTCCAAACAGTCATAATGTTGAGAGGAAATTGCCAAAGGTGATGTATAAAGTGCTTTTCTTCATAAAATGCCAACTAATGAGCTTCCTACCCTCTCAGGAATAGCTAACCCAGCTCCTCTGTAGTTAAGGTACTCCGGATTTCAGTAGAAGTCTCAAAACAGGACTTAAAAAAAAAAAAAAAAGTTTGAGGCGAATCTTTTCATTAGCTCTTTATTTTCATTAATCCTCCAAAAATGGGACCCTGCAATTCCACAGCAGTCAGTGCCACTAATTACCTTTCCCTGCAAGTGCAAAATACAAGAAAGAACCAGCCAGGTGCTGTGGCACACGTCTGTAATCCCAGCACTCTGGAAGGCAGAGGCAGATGGATCTCTGTGAGTGCCAGGCCAGGCTGCACAGAGAAGCCCTGTCTTGAAAAACAAAACAAAATAAACAAACAAACATGAAAAAAAAAAAAAAAAGAAGCAGGAAACTAGCTGGGTAATTAAATACCTGTAATTCTAGTACTGAGACAGGAAGATTCCAAGTACCAGACAAGCTTGGCTTTTAATATATCCAGAACCTGTTTCAAAAACAAGACAAAACCCTGAAGACTAAAAATCACAAATGCTCAATATAGAAAAGTAGAAACGAGGCACCATACATGCCCAGACTTCAACTTAGATGACTTCCCATCGCCCATGACTTTGGAGTATCTTGCACCAAAAAAACTAGAAATTCCTAGTTTCTTACCCTACGGCAATACTTTTCTTTAAAAAAGGCCCACTTTATTTGTAAAATACATCACTGGAGGCCAAATATAAGTAGAGATGCTTTTAAAGACTTATCTGAATAATGTACAAACATTACAGACATGTATCTACCTATAACGAAACATTCTGGTCAAATGATGGCTTCATGTAGATTTCACCGGGTTGTCTACAGGAATTGTGAGCTGTACAGATAATTTTCCTAAACAAATGTCTGAGTTACCTAACAAAGATTCTGGGAAACAAACCGGAGCTCTTAGGATCTAAATGCAGAAGCCGACCCAAGCCTCATGGACCGGTGTTTGATTTCTAGTAAAAAAGTGTAGCACAGTTTACCTGTCCATGTGTGAAATATTAAGTAAGTCACTGAGGCAAGAAATTCTGGAAAAACTAATTTCAGAAAATACACAGCCCCAATTCTAGATCACTGTCACAGGAATAAATTAATCTTCATGTTACTTTGCTGGCTAATGACTCCGTGGTTGTGTTATTTCTTCCTAGGCGTTTGAAGGTCTCCTTCCCTCTTGTAAACTTTCCAATTTCTTGGGTTGAGTCTTCTTTCAAGGAAATACATAAAGTGACTGTTGGTTATGGTGTCAGTTGACTTTGGGGTTGAATTCTAATCTGCACAACATCACTGAATCAGCAATGGAAAGGCAACCAACCAGCAATTTTCCAGAATCAAAAAACTACCACTATTAACAAAAGGCCTTACACAAAAAACAAACAAACAAACCAACAAAAACAGAAATAAAAACCAACCAACCAAACAAACAAACAAAAAAACACCTTTCTATATACTAACACAAACATATAGGTAGATAACACAATGAACACATAATCTGCATTAAACTAGCTTTCATCCCCGGGACCCTGAACAAGGAAAGACTTGTGAATGCTTGGGAGAAACTTGGAAGCTCAGGTCAAAGTTCCCACATAGCTTTTTATTACTTCCTGTGTTACATTACGAACCATAATTCTCTTCTCTATAAAAGAGAAAGCCTTATCTCTCTTAACTCAGCTCCTATTCCCCAGAGTGCATTGAAGGTCACTCAGAGGCTGTTAGTTCCTTAGACTCCGAAGTCATAACACTAGCCTGAACTATGATTCTAGAAAACAAGTAAAAACAACAGACAGAACTAAATAAAGACACAGTATTTTCCTAGACGGCCAACTCAAATCACATTTCTGTAATATTAATAACCACCCAGAAAAATTCTGGCCTATTCTGTTCCACACTGTGGACGCCATGGTTTCTCTGCGCTTTCTTCAGATACATGCAAGTTACATGAAAAAATTCTGCAGCAATTTAGAGCAGTTCTCTCTACAGGAGAAACGACTGAAATCTACTCATTTGAAAAACTGTAAACCGGCTAACACATGCTCTAGAATCCTGACACGCTATACCATATACTTTTAAAACTTCATACATAAGAACGCAGAGACATGCAGCTCCTTTTAAAGTCCATTTTCCCCCTTCAGTGAGAATAAATTTGTGAATAAAAATGCTTCCTCTGTTAGACAGTATTTATTCTAAAACTTGCCTCATAACCCTGGAATACAGAACACAAACGTGAAAAAAAAAACAATAAGAGCCTTCTAGAAATCACCACAGGGGGCGAGGAGAAAGTCAGAAAAATATACAAAGCACTCAAAGCTGGATCTGTGGAGGATGCCAGGAGAGGGGGGAGGGTTTCAGGAGGTTCTAGGCAAGCCCTCTGGTGACGTCACCGCACATACTTAATGTTACAGCAGTCAGCACAGGCCTCCTGCTTTCCTATTGGTGAACACCGTGTCAGCCGACATCAGAAGATAATTATCATTGGCCAGACAATTACAACCGAAGCAACTAGCATCCACTGTGGTTAGCACAAACCTGGCAGGCTACTGACCGGGGGAAAGCACAGCCTGCACAGCTGCTTTCCTTCTCAATGAATTTTATGTCTCCTTTCCGGCCTGTCCGAAGGCTGCGTGACTTTGCTCCCTCGCTAGCAGAATTTACCAACGGAATCAGCTATTAGTGAGCACAACAGGTTAGCCAGGCATCTCTTGAAAGAACAAAATGTCCCTACATCAACGCTGTTAAATCTCAAGGGCCTTTCAGTCTATAACTGGAACTAAAAAAGAAAAAAGTTCTTTGGAGCTGAAAAGCAGCTCTACCTCATGTCAGAAACTGCACCAGGTAAGATTACCCAGGATATTTTTAACTAGGAAGCAAGCAGTTTGAAGAGAAATCACACAGGGTGATTTTCCAAGGGAATACACACTTAATACTCTGCACAGAAACTGCCAGCTCCTTATTCTGAGCCCTCCTAAATGATGTTAGGTGGTACATTCAAACTCCTGCAATGTAAGGCGTCACACCTGGCTCTCCCCCACCCCCCAAGTCAGCTCACGCACTAGAGATAACTTACAATTAGCAACAGCTTTGTTTAGACTAGGTCTAAGAGAATTTTAAAGAACTCTTACAAATAAGTTCTCAAGTGGCAGGGCAGAGGCTTCTCTACATGTTTTCCTTCCAGAAGCTACTTCAAAAACAGGCCTTCATGGTTTTCAAGCCCGCCACTCCCCTCTTAAGACGGTATTTATGAGGTGTACTCCATTCTAGTGACATGAGAAGAAAAAAAAATCCTCCTTTTGTTCAAGACATTTTGATTGTTGGGGATTTATCGAGGTCTCAGAGCCAGGTGGGAACGTTCCAAAATCAGGGTGCGAAGGAACTAGAAGAAACTTAGTGAGGTGGAAAGGAAACGCGGTTAGGATCACAAGGAAGGGATAGGTCCTTCCACTTTAATAAGGAAGACAAAGATCAAAAGGCGGGAAGGCCATACATCCTACAATGTGATTAGAGAAGGATTCAAGGTGCAGTAAGCCAAGCATGCTGCACTCCAGGCATGAGTACGAGCAGGCTGGCATTTCAATCAGGAGCTGAGAAGAAACGGTGGTCCGAGATTAACAAGTGAAAAGAAATTGGTATATCTGGGACATTTTCAACCCCACGAGGGCCAAGGACCTGTTCGGTTCTGACAGAGTGGCTGTCACTTATTAACTATCTGGAGAAAGAGGCGGGAAATTGGTCGTGGGGCAGAAACAGGAAGTAGCCTTAGGGGCAAAAAAGGACAACAGAGACAGCAGGCACCTGGGTGGTGCTACGAAGGGCAGTGAGTGTCCTGCGCCTGCAGAGGCTAGGAAAGCCAACTCCCCACAGGCAGGCCCAAGCGAGAGATGCAGCAAGCAGGAGACAGCACTTGTTAGGAAAGGCGAGCAGCGCGCTCCTGGAGGAGGAAGGCAGGCTAGAGCAGTGCAAGGGACACTGACAAACTGTCTCAGATTAAGACCTCAGCCCCAGGCTGGAGAGCTGAGCTCGGTCACCCCCAAACCCCTTGCGGGAGGAAGTGCACCTCTCAGAGTCCAGAAAGGCAGCCCGAGGAGGCTGGGCTTCCTGCAGCTCCCCGGCCTCCCTGCGATCGCCGCCTCATGGGGCGATCCAGACTCCCCGGGGTGCAAACACCCTCCGGACGCGGGCCAGCGCCCTCGGCCTCGGCGTCCGGGAGGACGCCAGTGGCCACACCGGGCTGGCCCCCGAGGCTCGGGCCTCACGCAGGCAGCCGCCAGGCCGCAGCCCAACTCCCGCACCCCAGAGCCCGGCTCCTCCCGGCGGCCGCCGCAAACCGCCCGAGGGCTCGGCTCGCAGGCCAAAGGTCCACGGGTGGGCGCGTACGGCCCGCGGGCGGGCGGGAAGGGGGTGGCCACGAGCCGCACGCCGCGGGCCGGGCAGGGGAAGCCAAACTCCGGGCCTCCGCCGCCCGCACCCCCGCAGGGCGCGCCGGCTTCTCCGGTTTCCCATTGATGAATGGAGGGAGGGAAGGCGGGTCGCGAGCGCCCTCGCACGCGGCAGCGGAACCTCCCCGAGCCCGGAAGCCCCCCGACGGACGGCCGCTGCGCAGAGGGCCAGGGGTGCGCGCGCGCCCGGCGCCGGGGGGAGGGGAGGGGGGTGGACCGCAGGGCTTGCACTGAACGCGAGGGAAACGTCCCCACCACAACACCGTCCAGGGGAGGGAGGGACCTCCCTTGTTAAATATTGCAAGGTGACACTGGATCTCCTCCTGCAACAGGGATTTTTTTTTTTTTTTTCAAAGAGACGGAAGGGACGCAGTAAACAAGATGTTTTCCCTGATCGCAAGTTCTGGGGAAGGACCCCCGCAAGATTCGGCCTGGCAAGAGCTTTCCAGTACCCAAACTCCTGCAGCCCCTCACTGAGAAGCGTGTCCAAAAGGCGTTTCCTTTACACAGAAACTTAATAATGGCGTGGCTCCACTTGCTCGGGTTCATTCATTTTTACTGCAGTTTTCATTGTCCCCTCCTCCCGTGTTGTCTTTATGAAGCCAGAAAGTAGTGTGAGTGGAGAAGGGGTCCTGGACCCCCGGAATCCACGGCCGGAGGCGGCAGTCAGGCGAGGGCAGTGAAGTGGGAGAACTACAAGGAGAAAGGAAGGACACGAGGGATGGGGAGAGGGAAAGCACCATAAAGAGGAGGGCTGGAGAGGGTTAAAGGGAGCGGAGACGGGGTCCTCCCCCCACTGCCTTGCACGCTCCAGTTGCGGGAGGCCAAGCAGAACCCCCAAATGTAGGCGAAAGCCGGGAGACAGCACAGGTGGGGTGTATCTACATTGTAACGTGCCTCTGTCTCCCTTGTTTCCTGTATATCATTCAAGGCACACATTGTATGTTCTACGTTATATAATCCACACAAAGATGCCCGCGTGGCCGCGGCTCACACAGGGCACCCCCAGACCTCACGTTCCATGCAGCCTCCGAGTCTCCGGCAGGCATGAGACCCGAGAACTCCACGACCCCACTGGCTGTTGCCAGCAATCCATCGCTCCGCTCACGCTCAGACGGGCCATACCGACATGAATGCGCTCCCGGGAACAAGTACCACGCGAAAGCATCACCTACCAGTTTTCCTGCATCCATTGGATGGCTTCGTTCTCGTTGAACTGCTTTTCGAATTCATATTCTTGTAAAGTCAACACTGACATGTTCATTGGGGCTGATCTTCGGAGTCGCTACGTGCTCTCTATACAAAATAAAAAAATCTGTAAAGAGCCTTTTATTTTGAGTGCTCTCCTGTCTGTTTCCCCACCCACCCCCCGAGGTAGCGCCCCGCCGTCAGTCTCCTGGCCAATCTCTCTCCCAGCCTCTCAGCTACATCCAGGGTTGAGCATTGCCTGCGCCTCCGCTCCCAGCTCCTGGCTCAGGGGCTCTCCTCCCGGCGTCCGCATCCACCGTAGGAGGAAATGAATGCCTTGCGGTCTTAGTGCCCGCACGTTTGTCCATCACGCTTTTTACTCGTCTACAGGGAAATCTCCTCCCCCTCGTGCGATCGGGAAAATTAACCCTTTGCGCGAGAGGGCGTAGAAGAGCAAGACCTCCCCTTGCCCTGGGGGACAGTTTTGTTTACTAGAAGGTGGTTGGTGGACTGGGGGAAGGGCGCCGAGAGGGAGGAAGTGGCCTTGAGGTCATCCACCAGCCCATTCGCAACCTCGTGGGCCTCCCTGGATGGCCTTTGAATGAAGTTTCAGCGAGCGAGGCGCAGCCGGGAGGCGCGTGGACCCGAAAGCTTGGCGAGCAAACAATTGGGAAATAGTAAAATCGGCCAGGTCTCTGGCCTGAGAACTCCAGGCATGAGAACGTGAGGGTCTCGTCGGGCGAACGCGCCTCCGTACCCCCCTGACCCCGCTGTACCCTCTGAGACCACCTCCACGGGGCACCTTGGGCGCAGGGCTAAGTGGCCCTTTAGACCACGTGCAGACGAGATGCTGAAGATGAGGACCTGGGAAGTCAAGGGTGACTAGGAAGAAAGGCAAAGAAGAGTTAGATGGTGGGGTTGGGTACCTCCAGGGGATATTAGTGAACAAAGGAAAGGAATTTGGCGTACTTAATTAGGCCTGCTGGTCTAATGCCAAAACTTTATCTGTATTTTTTTACTTTAGTTCTGCTTTATTCTTGTGCAATTAAGAAGAACAGATTAATGTAGGAGAGAGGTGATTGTAATGCCAATCCCTCTGAACACCCAGTTCGAAGCAACATCATTTTAATCTTACCTTTACCATATACCCCACTTATTTTCCTGGGGCATAGTATTTTTTTATTCTTAAACGGGAGAATAAAGTAAGTGACAATAAGCTACCTGATAGTATAATAATTTGCATCCAAATAAACAAAAGATAGTGATCAACAGCCTATTTAATTTTTTTTAACTGGTTTTGGTTTTTTGAGATAAGGTTTCTTTGTGTGTATGTAGCCCTGGCTATCCTGGAAACTTGCCCTGTAGACCAGGCTGGCCTTGAACTCAAACATTCCCCCGCCTAAATATGCCTCACTCACAAGTTTGGGATTAAAGGCATGTTCCACCACAGCCCAGCCAACAACCTACTAGTTTAAAGATGTACACTAGGACCAGAAAGAAAATTCCCTCTGTGATGTGCATTTCCCCACCCACCAACCAATATGAAAGCACTTCATTCAAATTTAGGTAATTTCTTGTAATCCCAGCATGATGTTGGAGGCAGGAAGGTTGGTGTGATTGATGCTAGTAAAACTGCCAGAAAGCCTGGTGGAGCACACACCTTTAGTCCTAGCACCTGAGAGGCAGAGGCAGAGGCAGGCAGATCTCTGTGAGTTCCAGGCCAGCCTGGTCTACATAAGCGAGTCCAGAACAGCTAGGGCTACATGAGAATCCCTGTCTCAAAATAAAAGAAAGAAAGAAAGAAAGAAAGAAAGAAAGAAAGAAAGAAAGAAAGAAAGAAAGAAAGAAAGAAAGAAAGAAAGAAACTGAAAAAATTGGAGGTCAGTCTGGATTTAACAGTGACATCACTAACTCAAAAAGACGAGGGAGGAACCAGATGCCCTTAGTCCCACTACTCTCTGGAAGCATGTGGTTGGTTCTTTGTGAGTTTGAAACTAGCCTGGTCTAGTTCCAGGTCATCCAAGGATACAGAGGGAGATCCTGTCTTTTTGTTTGTTTGTTTTGTTTTTGTTTTTTGAGACAAGGTTCTCTTTGTATCCCTGGCTTTCCTAGAACCCTTCTGTAAACCAGGACCTCCAATGTAGAGATCTACCTGCCTATGCCTCCCTTGTGCTGGGATTAAAGGCGTTGCACCACCATGTTGGGAAAGTGGCTCAGCGTGAGGCCCGAGTTCCCATTCCTAGAACCTACAAAAAGCTAGCCAGAGAAGCTTATGCCTTCAGGGCTACCCTTGGAGGCTGAGACAGGAGGAAACTGGTGCTTGCTGGCCTGCCTTTCAAACATGAAACTGGAGCTAGGCTCCCATCTCTAAAAGGAAAATGGGGAAGCCTTGAGAAATGATACCCCCAAGGTGTCCTCATGGACTTGTTCCCCTGCACAGGGAAGGAACCCCACCTACACACACACACACACACACACACACACACACACACACACACACACA
>NW_026596095.1:17068075-17076243 GCF_907164565.1 Psammomys obesus | reverse complement strand
ACACACACACACACACACACACACACACACACACACACACACACACAAGTAAATAAAACCTGCATAGTAACCCATGCCTATAATTCCAACATTTGAGAGGTAGAGGCAGGAGAATCAGGAGTTTGAGGTCATCTTCAGCTACGTAGCCAACTTAGTTGAGCTGCTCTAACATAGAGCCACCACAGTCTCACAGAGACAAAGTGCAAAAGCCATGTAGTTATTTAAAAAAAAAAAAAGTTTTTTTTGTTTTTGTTTTTTTGTTTTTTTGAGACAGGTTTCACTGTATAGCCTTGGCTATCCTGGACCTCACTTTGTAGACCAGGCTGGCCTTGAACTTATAGAGAACCTTCTTCCTCTGACTCTCGAGTGCTGAGTGTTAGGATTAAAGGTGTGTGGCACCATTGCCCAGCTCACATAGCAATTTCTAGCTAGTGTAAGATAAAAAGGGTACCTGGTCTCCAAAAAAAAAAAAAAAAAGAAAAGAAAGAAAGAAAGAGAGAGAAAGAAAGAAAGAAAAAGAAAGAAGGAAAAAAGAAACAATGAGTTTGAATTTTCAAGACTGAGGATGAAAAACTGTTCTAATCTCACATTATAAATGAGGAATATATTACAGACAGGAAATTGGAGAGGGCCCAACTTTGGAACCTAAATAAACTATTTAGATCTCATTCTAACTGCAAAGAAAGGATGGGGAGTGTCATTTAAAGCATGTTAAGATGAGGAATGATCTTTTAATTTTTATTTTGAGACAAGGTTTCATTTAAGTTCCCAAACTTGCCTTGAAATTCTGATTCTTCTAGCTGGGCAGTGGCAGTACATGCCTTAAATCCCAGCACTGGGAGGCAGATCTGAGTTTAAGGCCAGCCTGGTTTATAAAGGGAGTTCTAGGATAGCCAGGTCTACACAGAGAAACCCTGTCTTAAAAGGAAAGAAAGAAAAAGAAAATGTGAACCTCCTGCCTCAGTTTGCAAAGTAGCTGAAGTTACTGCGACATGCCTTTGGGCCTAGCTTCTGATACATGTATAAGGAAGATGAAGAGATGACTCAAGGCCAGGTGTGAGTGATAATGCCAGTATTCCAGAGAGTAAGATGAGACTCAAGGCATAAATTCATGCAAGCCTGGGCCATACAGGCAAATTCTTGGACAGCTTGCAGCTTGAACAACATGGGAAGACCTTGTCTGGAAAGAATGAGGGAGATGATGGGGCAGAGGAAACTCCTGTGTACATTCCTGTTTTAAAGAAAACCCTGGCATTTACCTAGTTTGGTGGTATATGGCTATAATCTTAGCACTGGGGAGTTGGAGACAGGAGGACCAGAATTCAAGATAGTCTCAGTTATGTAGTAAACTTGAGGCTCCATGAGATCCCAACCCCAAACAAACAAAATTCGAAATGATTTATTGATACTTTATAAATCTGGTGCAGAACAGAGATTGGACTATCAGAGTTTCTGTTTAACAGTTCACATTTAGATTGTTTATTTTTCTTCAGTACTTGCATTGTACTAAATACTTGTATTTCATTTCTTAAAACAAACAAACAGAAGTTATTTGGGCAGTAGATAAAATAATGAGACACTTTTCCACCTAACAAAAAAAATTAATGTTATTTTTAGAGACAGGGTTTCTCTGTGTATTAGACTCCTTTTGTGGGTTCAAGGCCAGCCTGGTCTACAGAGGGAGTTCCAGGACCTCCAGAGCTGTTACACTGTTATTATTTTGTGAATGTGTGCTCATGATGTGTGAGTGTGCACGTGTCTGTGCCGTGGTGGGTGTGTGGAGGTCCGAGGACAACTTTGTGGAGTCAGTTCTTTTCTTCCACCCTTACCTGGATTCCAGGAACCAAACTCAGGTAGTCAGGCTTGAGTGAGCACTGATTGTTTTTATCTCCTGAACCATCTCACCAGCCCACAGATGGCGGAGGAGGGGGGTGTTCCACAAAAGATTCAGAATTTAGCTGGGCGTGGTGGCACATACCTTTAATCCCAGCTCTGAGGAGGCAGAAGCAGGTGGATCTTTATGAGTTCCGAGGCCAGCCTGGTCTGCAAAGCAAGTTCAGGACGGCCAAGGCTGCACAAAGAAACCCTGTCTGGGAAAAAAAAAAAATTCACAATTTAGTCTCATCCCTTGCTTTTTTTGACCTTAGGGAAAATAAATGGATTTTTAAATTTCCGTTTCTTTCTATTAAAAAAAAAAACCAGAAATCTAAGATATATGGTGTTAATGCTAGCTCAGAACTTATGTTGCATACGAGTGTATTTTAATGTACATATGTTGTTTGTGGGAACTTCTGAGAAGGACTTATTTTCTTAGACCTTTTTCCTCAAACCAAGCTGGACCACGTGACATCTCAGAGCATCCTAAGGTTTGCCTCCTTTATGACCTTTCTTCCCTGGCAGCCTCTGCTTGGAATCCCCTCCCCTCCTATGTCTGCCTCCCATTTCTGCCTGTAAATGCAGACCATTTTTTGGGTTCCTATGAGGTAGCCTGTCCTGTTCACAAAAATTTCTTTCTTTTGACTCCTAAACTCTGGAAGCTTTTGTTGGCATGGCTCTTCCTGACCATAGGTAAGTTATCACAGATCTTAGCTCTTTTGGTCTATGTAGGACATTATCAGTTTTCTTGAGTACATGGATAATGAGTTTCTGATTGTGATGTTTTCTAAGGATGCCATGACAGATGGCCAAGCTAAACAACAATGGAGAGAAACTTGCCAAAGATAATGAGTTTTTGTTTGTTTGGTATTGGTTTTTCGAAACAGGCTGTCCTACACTTGCTGTGTAGACCTTTCTGCGTTTGAACTCAAAGAGATCTGCCTGCTTCTGCCTTCCAAGTGCTGGAATTAAAGGCTTGTACCACCACTCCTGGCTTTAAGATAAGGAATTTAATGTGGGTCTAAGTAGGACCTTCAGAGTAGGGATGTGGTGGGAAGCCATGGGTATATTCAGAAAGTGAAAAACTTCAAAAGTAAAGTGAAGAGAATTCCGTATTATTTGAAGCTATTATCTTTGGTTACAGAATTTAATAATGATATTGACATCAGTCCATGGTTGAATAAGCATTTGCTGGCAGATGTGAGTATGTTCTGGTAGAGGAATTTTAATTCAGTACATGGCTGCTCTGACAAGCGATCAGATCCGAAGAACTTCTAGGTCTGTGTGCTCTGGCTGGAATACAAACATGCCTTTGATCCAGGAGACAGAGGCAAGCAGATCTGAGTTCAAGGCCAGCCTGGCATAGAGAAAGTTTCGGGTAAAGAAAAGCTTAGGTCCAGGCATGGTGGTACTCATCTTTATTCCCAAACAATGAAGGTAAAGTTAGTTTGTAGAACGAAGCACCCATGTTTTTAAAGTGATGTCTAATTGAGTGGCAAAGAAAGTGACAAATCAGAGAAGATTTGACAGAATAGGATATGTAAGGAGCAATGCACAGAGAGAAAGGAGGTGGTTTTACAAGGACAGATATACAGAGAGAGGTTGAATGAGAGAACAAGCTAGACACAGGTGAAGACCGAGTGAGCCAGAGAATGAGAAGGAGCCAGGAGATTAGAGCAGATTGCTGGAGCTAGTTTCAGGCCGAGTAGAACAATTCAGAGGCTCAGAAAGGCCAGATTGAATAAGTCAACTGGGAGAGGAGTTTGAGCCAGAATAGCTGAGTTGAGCCAGTCAGCAGAGCTGAAAAAGAACAAGAAAGGGTGAGTAATTCCTAGAGGCTGAAAACATCCTAGGCCTAGGTTCGATTGTATGGAGGCTAGAAGCTTTCAGGACCAGGCCTAGGTTAGCAGACAGAAGCAGTAAGCCTGTGAGACAACAATTGAAGCAGTCAAGTAAAAGTTCCTTTTACATATTCTCACAGACATACCTTTTGTTGTCATGGCCTTTGTGCAAGGTTGTAAATATAGTGACAGTTCTTGTTCACAAATGTCTGTGAGGAGGCCCCTTCTGTCACCACCTGCCTTCTGTTTGTTTATTTTGGTTAGAATTTGACACAAGTGACTCCGTTTTACTTCCTACCCGTTTCACTTCCCACTCGTTTCACACCACGAATTTGACAGCTAAACTGGGTAAAAACTTTGGAACCCCAAAGCATGAGATCAAGGATCAGTGGGGTAATGTCTCTCTGGACTCTGTGCTAGAGAACTATTCCAATCCTGACTCCTAATATTTGATGGCTACCAGCAATCTGGCATTATTTGCCTTATAGTCATCATCTGTCACCATCTTCAGATCACCTTCTCCATCTCTGCATATCACCTTCGCCTATGTCTTATAATCTTGTTCTCGTTGGGTCAGTGCCTACCTTACTCTTGTGTTCTCCTATTGTAATTCTTACTGTTCTCACATCTGCAATGACCATAATTCTAAATAAGGCCATGTTCTGGGGTCCTCATAAAACTTCCCAACCCAATACAGCAGTTATGGCTGGCATGAAGAGATGGCTCAGTAGTTATGAGCTCTGACTGCTCTTTCAGAGGACCTGGTTCAATTCCCAGCACCCACATGACAGCCCACAAGTGTCTGTAACTCCATTTGCGGAGGATCTGACACCCTTACACAGACATACATACAAACAAAACACCAATGCATATAAAATAAGTTAAAAACAAAACATCAGTTATAGCTTTGCAGTAGCCCTTCTTTTGTATGATTTCTGCTTACATATGATTCCAACATGTAGGTGAGACACAGAAGCATTCCAAAGAACTCTCAACTCTTTAGTTGTAAAGTCAGAAATTAAGCCTAACTACATCCCTCTCCTCGTTTTTCCCCTGTTCAGAGAATATGCCTGTTGGACCACAAAGGGGCAACTCTCCTAACTTTAGAACCTTGAACATGGTCTACCTGTGTTCCTTTCCAATTCCTATTGTCTCAGAGATCATTGGCCAACTGGACATTTATAAAAAAGGATCTCATTTGGGGGAAGGAGGCCTTTTTCTTTCTTTCTTTCTTTCTTTCTTTCTTTCTTTCTTTCTTTCTTTCTTTCTTTTTTCTTTCTTTCTTTCTTTCTTTTTTCTTTCTTTCTTTTTCTCTCTCTTTTTCTCTTTCTCTCTCTCTCATTTTCTTTCTTTCTGTTTGTTTTTGAGACAGAATTTTTTTTGTGTATATAGTTCTGGCTATTCTAGAACTCACTCTGTAGACCAGGCTGACCTAGAGTTAGGATTAAATGTATGCCCTGACATGCCTGTCTATGAGGTTCTCTCTTTTAATCTGTGTAGAGCTGCAAAATAGTTCTCAGTTGCCCTGAAGTAGTCCTACATCTGATTTAACTCTGGGATTTTGATAGCTACAAATGGACATATTAGAGGTCACAAAGGTTTTGCTAGAAAATAAGATATTTTAAGACACGTGGCAGAGAACTAGCTGTCTTAAATACGTGGAAAGTGTCTGTAAATAAATAACAAAATTGAGCTGGGAATGTTGACACATGTCTGTAATCACAGCATTCTGGGAAGCAGAGGCAGGTAGATCTCTGTGAGTTTGAGGCCAGCCTAGTCTACAAAGTGAGTCCAGGATAGCCAAGGTTACCCAGAGAAACTCTGCCTCTAAACTGCCCCCCCCAAATAATTAATTAGATTTTGTATTTTCCCAACTAATGAATGAGAAAGGTGAAAACAGTGTCACATGAGATGATCAGTAGATAAAGAAAATATGTGTTAACAGAAACAATAAATATCCACTATGTGTCTTGTATAGTGTACATTATACATTGACTTTGAACATATTATTTGAACATTTTTATAACTTTGTGAGAGAACCCTTCTTAAAGATTTATTCATTTTATTTTATGTGTCTGAGCATCTTGCATGCATGCGCACACAGGTATCACGTGTGTGCACATGTACCACGTATGTGCCTGGTGCCCATGGAGATCAGAAGAGGGTGTCGGATACCCTGAAAGCAGACTTATGGGTAGTTGTGAGCAGCCATGTTGTTTCTGGTAACCAAAACTGGGTACTTTGCAGGACTGGCAAGTGCTCTTAACTACTGAGCCATTTCTCCATTTAACAGGTGAGAAAACAAGCTTGAAAATGTTGAGGATGTGTCCAGTTTACTGCCTGCTCAGGGCAGGCTGCTTGCTAATCCTGATTTGTCCCTCACACCATCTCTCCAGCCCCCTTGTTTGATTTGTTTTGAATGTGTATCAAAGGTTCATGCCTTAGACACTTAATCCCTGGGGTGGTGATGCTGAGAGGTGAGGGAGCCTGTGAGAGGCAAGGCCTATTGGATTAGATTGTGGGGTACCATTATAGAGAGGATTAGTGTTGGCTGTGTGGAATGAGTTTCTCAAAGTAGGTGTCAACAAAATGAGCCTACCTCCCATGCTCAGCCCTTTCTTCAAGTGTCTGTTTCTACTTCTGCTTCTCCACTACATTATAACTGGTAGACACACAGAGGGACTGCCTGAACTTGAACTGTGAGTGATTTAAAGTTTCCTTTGTTTACGAATAAAGCTGCTGTGAATGTAGTTGAGCAAGTGTTCTTTGGTAGGGTGGAGAGTCCTTTGGGTATATGCCCAGGAGTGGTATAGCTGAGAAACAGCCATATTGATTTCCAAAGTGGTTGTACAAGTTTGCATTCCCACCTGTGATGGAGGAATGTTCCCCTTGCTCCACATTCTCACCAGCATGAGCTGTCTGTCACTTTTTTTTATTGATCTTAGCCCATCTGACAGGTGTAAGATGGAATCTCAGATGTCAAACATTTCTTTACGGTTGAGATTTCTCTATCAAGAAGTCTCTGTTTAGATCTGTACCCCCTTTTAAATTGGGTTATTTGAATTGTTGATGTCTAATTTCTTGAGTTCTTTATATATTTTGGATATTAACCCTCTGCCAGATGTGGTGAAGTTGTTGAAAATCTTTTCCCATTCTGTAGGCTGCTGTTTTGTCCTATGACAGTGTCTTTTGTCTTACAGAAGGTTTTCAGTTTCATGAGATCTCATTTATCAACTGTTGATCTTAGTGATTGTGCTATCAGTGTTCTCCTCAGGATGTTGTCTCCTGTGCCAATTTGTTCAAGGCTTTTCCCCACTTTCTTTTCTATGAGAGTCAGTGTACGTGGTTTTATGTTGAGGTCTTTGGTCCACTTGGACCTGAATTTTGTGCAGGGTGATAGATATGGATCTATTTGCATTCTTCTGCATGCAGATATCCAGTTAGACAAGCACCATTTGTTGAAGATGCTTTCTTTTTTCCATTGTATATTTCTGGCCTCTTTATCAAAAAACAAGTGCCTGTAGGTGTGTGGATTTATATCCGGGTCT
The DNA here is from genome assembly GCF_907164565.1 of Psammomys obesus. Taxonomy (NCBI): domain Eukaryota; kingdom Metazoa; phylum Chordata; class Mammalia; order Rodentia; family Muridae; genus Psammomys; species Psammomys obesus. The sequence continues at coordinate 17,068,979 of NW_026596095.1, read as the reverse complement.
TTGATTCCATTCCATTAATCAGCGTGTCTGTCTTTCCGCCAATACCTTGTGGTTTTTTTTTTTTTTTTTATTACTATAACTTTATAGTACAGCTTGAAATCAGGGATGGTGATACCTCCAGAAGTCCTTCTATTGTACAGGATTGTTTATCCTAGCCTGGACTTTGTTTTGTTTTGTTTTGTTTTCATATGAAGTTGAGCATCTTTTCAAGGTATGTAAAGAAATTTTCCTTTTCTTCTTTTTGTTTTGTTGTTGTTATTTTTCAAGAAGACAACAACACACACTGTGAATGGTAGCATAGTTATCCTGTACACTGTGACTGATATCCACGTAGAAGTGTAGGTTTCTCTGTGTAGCCCTGGCTGTCCTGGACTCCCTTTGTGGACCAAGCTGGCCTCGAATTCACAAAGATCACCTGCCTCTGCCACACAAATGCTAGGATTAAAAGTGTGGGCCACCACACCTGGTTTTGTGTTGAAATTTTAATGGGGATTGCATTGAATCTGTGAATTGCTTTTGGTATAAGATGGGCATTTTTATAATATTAATTGTACTGATTCTTGAGCATGGGAGATCTTTCTATCTTCTGATACCGTCTTTAATTTCCTTCTTCTAAGACTTTAAATTATTGTCCTTCTGGTCTTCCACTTGCTTGGTTAGAGTTGCACCAAGATATTTAATACTATTTGTGGTTATTGTGAGAATGTTGTGGAGTTTACTAAGCTGTTAAAAAAAATGACATCATCAAATTTGTAGGTAGACGGGTGGAACTAGAAAAAATCATCCTGCATGAGGTAATCCAGACCCAGAAAGACAAACATAATATGTACTCACTTGTAAGTGGATATTAGCCATAATGTACAGGATAATTATGCTACCATTCTGAGACCCAAAGAGGCTAAGT
>NW_026596095.1:17060646-17065565 GCF_907164565.1 Psammomys obesus | reverse complement strand
ACACACACACACACACACACACACACACACACACACACACACACACAAGAGAGAGAAACAGACAGACAGAATAAATTATTGTCAACAGAATTTTGTTGATTAAAAAAACTTACTAGAGACAAAAGCTTGTCGTTAAATAGTGATAGAGGACCCAGCTGATGAGTTTGATATAACACTTATAAACATTAAGTAAGCCTAAACTGGAACACCTGGACATGTAAAATGAAGGGCATAAAGAAACATCATAGAGACACGAAGAACAAACATAATATGTGGCTTCAGTTACCAACTTCCAACAGTGGTTAGATCATTTAGTTGAAACATATGCAAGGGAATGCTGGATTCAGCCCGAATTTGAAGCCAGGTGGACCCCATGACACACGTAGAACTTCCCATCCCGCTGCTGTGGAGTACATGTTCTGCTTTAGCAGGTACCAAACATTCTTAAGTACAGACCCAACGTTGGGCCAGGAAACAAGCCTTCACAATCCCAGGAAGACTGAAATCACGCCAAGTAGTGCTTCTAGCCACATTGTATGAACTCAATAACAGAAGGAATCTTAGGGATTTCACAAACATTGTAAAGCTGTCTATCTGTCTGTCTGATAGACTCTTGCTGCTAGGGCTCTGATGAGCAAAAAGGACGTGAGCGGAAATTAAGCTGTGGCCCGCCTTGCCATACTTATTTACAGTAAGTTCTATAAGCAGAAGCGTCAGCTCTAAATCAGCTATGAAAAGCAGAGTGTGGGGGCTGGAGAGATGGCTCAGTGGCTAAGAGCTTAAAGTTCTCGCGGAGGACCTGGGTTCAGTTCCCCGCACCCAAATCAGATCCACAACTGCCTTTAACTTCAGCTCCAGGGGAGGAACTCCTCTGGCCTCCTTAGGCACCTTGTGTGCATGTGAAAACATATAAGCTCATGCAAGCAGACCCAGACACAAATTTAAATAAATTCTTAAAAGAAAAGCAGACAGTGGTAAATACACACACACATGCCCTTGAAAATGACTGTGTGACTCTGGACCCTCCCTCACTCTCCCTTTATGCCCTTGAATGAGATGAGCAGCTTTTGCTCTGTGACACAACCACAGATCTAAAGCAACTAGACCAAACAGAGACCGAAACGCCCCCAAACCGTGAACCAAAACTGTGAACCTTCTTTCTAGGTCTCAGGTGTTTGTTATAGTGTCAAAGATTAACAGAAACACGAATGTCACTATAATACTGGGTGTATTCATTTATTTTGAGACAGGATCTCACATAGCTCAAGCTAGTCTTGAAATCTTGCCTTCGCCCCCTGAATGCTGGGGTTACAGGCATGGGTCACTATGCCCAGCTTTTATAATCTTAAAAGACCATCCTTGAACATGCGGTCCATCACAGATGAAAATGTTATTGCGTTTCTACACACAAAAGAGTGTATACAAAACATCTGGCACGTTCTCATTCTCAGTGTCTAGCAGATGACAGTTCCTGTGCCAGTCAGCTCTCCAGAGCTGAGACCAACTGAGGAAAGTTGTAATTCGGCCCACTGTCGCACTTTTCAGTCTGTGCTCATTTGGCTGTCGTTTCCAGGCAAGATGAAGAGAGAGCATCATGGTGGTTGAGGAAGGTGTGAAGGAGCAGGAGTACTGCTCCTCCTCATGGCAGCCAGAGCAACAGAGTAAGAGGGAAGGAGCAGGAGACAAAATACAGGCCGTAGAGGCACATCCCACTGACCTCTTCCCTAGGCTCACCTGTCCAGCAGATCAACCAACAGTTAGGAACCAAACCTTAAATCCACCAAGACGTGGGGGACTTTTCTGATCCGAACACCAACGGTTCTCATAATTGTGCCTCTATGTCTGCGAAAGTGCTTTTTTTTTTTCTTTTTTTTTTTTTTTCAGTTAGAAAATGTTTTCATAAACATTTCATAAATGTTTCATGGCACATGCCTGTAATCCTAGCGCTCAGGAGGCAGAGGCAGGTGGATCTCTGTGAGGCTGGCCTGGTCTACGGAGTCCAGTTCAGCCAGGGCTGTTACACAGAGAAACCCTGTCTCTCACACATATACAACCAAGAAAAAAGAAAGAAAGGAAGGAAGGAAGGAAGGAAGAAAGGAAGGAAGGAAGGAAGGAAGGAAGGAAGGAAGGAAGGAAGGAAGGAAGGAAGGAGGAAGGGAGGGAAGGGAAAATTTGCTTTACAAATAATAGCATATTTAATGCTTGTAACCACTTTATAAGGCAGATGCTATAATTGAGGCCCAGAGAGACAAATATTTAACCCAGATCACCCAGCTGGTGAGTAGGCACAGGAAGACTATGAATGGTGCCCTTGCCTCACTCCTTAAAACAAACACCCATACAGAGGCCAGTTCTGGTGCCACAGGCCTGTGACCCTAGTGGCCTTGGAGGCGGAGGCAGCCAGAAGCTGAGGAGTTCAGTTGATAGAGTGCATGTTTTTCATTTGGAAAGTCTTAGCTTCTGTCTCTTGAGCCACATAAAACTGGAGGAGGTATATGTCAGTCATCCGCCACACAGCAGGTTCCAGGCTAGTGTCTAACCTGTCTCAAAAACAAAAACAAACTGAAAATGGCCAGCTGTTAAGATCCTGTCTCAGAAGAAGAGCTCAACCCACAGCTGCGGGTATGGCTCAGCAGTGAAGCACTTCCCTAGCATGCAGGAGGCCCTGGGCTCAGTTGCTAGGATAGGGGGGAAAAGGTCATTTAATTGTGTTATCTTAATTTGTAATAAACTGTGAGTTCGAGGCTGGATAAATAGTTCAACCATCAAGAAGACTCGCTGCTCTTGCAGACAATCTGCATTCTGTGCCCCACAACAACTTTGGTGGCTCACCACCATCTGTAACTCCGGTTCTAGGGAATCTGATCCCCTCTTCTGACTTCCCTGGATGCGAGGCATTGCAAAGAACACACATGGTTCATCTTCATACATGCAAGGAAACGTAAGTTAAAAAGCGAGCTTTGTTCGGTTATTTTAGTTAAGCTATTTTACACACTTGTGTAACTCATGGAGCTGGTGACCCAGATTTGTCGCCAAGCTCCGAAGATGGACAGGTGGCAGATGTTCTCTGGGACAACAGCTGACACTTGACTGAGTTAGTTGTTTTCTTGATGAAATGTTTAGGTCCAGCTTCTTTGGGTTACTAACTCTCATGATCTGTGGAGTAGGAGGCTTTGATCCTTCTAAATGAACAAAGATCAAGAGCAAAATTGCTTTCAAAAGCCACGCAACCATCCCAGGACTCAGGATGTCTTCAGAGGCAGAGGAGGCTGGCCTGGATTTTGCTCTATGCCCCATTCGGTTCTAACTGAGAGGGGTGAGAATATGAGCCATGGTCCTGCTCTGACCCCAGGTACCATGCTGACCTCATTTTCAGAGATATCAACAAGAGAGAAATAGAATTTAATGTTGATTTAAAGTGTTGTTTCCTGAAGTGCCTTCGTGTCAAGCCTTTCCTTTACTGGCCCTGTAAATAATTCCCTGTTCCTGTCCCGTACACATACCTTGAAAATATTAACACAACCTAGACCATGGAGCTGTTGTGAATATTAAATAAGAATGTATGGAAGGTGCTAGCTAATGGTACTCTGAGAAACAGTGAGCTGCTGTCTTTCCAGTTGTCTAAAGAATCACAACCATGTCCTGATATAACTTGATGTGCTGGGGTTGGTGGGTGGGGAGGTCCCCTTTTTTGAAGACAAGGAGAGAGGAGACAGGGTGAAAAGGATGGGAGGGAGGGGTTGGGAGGAAAGGAGGGAGGGGGCAACGTTTGGGATTTAAAGTTAAAAAAAATATATATATATATATAAATCACAATCAGAAAGAGTAGCCATGGGGTTAGAGAGATGGCTCAGTGGATAAAAGGTGCTTGCTGTCAAAATGATCTGCGTTTGATTCCTGGAAACGATATGGTATAAGCTGAGAATCAACTCCCACAGGTTGTCCTTTGACACCTCCATGTGCTTGGCATACTTGTACAGGCAGACACTCACTCACACACACAAACAAACAGGTATAATTTTAAAAAGAAAGAGGAGCCACCAGGAGAGAGTCCTAAGGCCAAAAATCACGTTCTTTGGTATAATTCTTTGACAAGCGATGGAGAGCCAGAGGCCCCTGATTTACTGCGAATCGTGCTTTGTGCTAATTCCTCTGGGACCCTTACACAAACCTCATGGCCTGTTGCGTACCTCTTCTCCGGTGGATACCCTCAGGTCAACCCCATGTACATCTTGAAGTGTCCTTACATTATTCTAAGTTAGTAGCTGGGTTAGCTCTATACATCTATACATCTACTGTTACTGTGGCTTCAATGTGTCCCTCAAGATTCAAGAGTTGAAAATATGATCCCCAATATTAAAAGCATTGAGAAGTAGGGCAGCTAGGAGATGAACCGGTTATGAGGGGTCAGTCTCTCCTTATGCAACAGGAGTGAGTTTCTGATGGAAGAATGGGTTTGGTTTCCTCCCCACCCACTATCTTCCTTTCCTTCCTTCTCATTATTGTGTCTCTTTGTCTTTCTCTCTTGGTCCTTTTATGCCTCCCTCTTTTTCCCCTTTCCCACTTATCCCTCTTGTCTCTCACGTTTCTGTCTATTGCCAGCCAATGATTCATCAAGAAAATCCTTATATCTGTGTTGTGTTTTCTCATATCTATAATCTCAGCACTTGGAAGGCTGGAGGCTGGGTAGGAAACTGCCAGGAGTCTGAGGCGGCTTGGGTCATGGATTGAGATCCTACTTTTAAAAACAAGACAAAACACTGGACAGTGCCAAACAGGAGGCAGAAGCAGGCTGATCTTTGAGTTTGAGGCAAGCCTGGTCTTCAGAATGAGTTCCAGGACAGCCAGGGCTACCCAGATAAACCCTGTCTCTAAAAACTATAAACAAACAAATATATATATATTTTATATATATATAT
>NW_026596095.1:17055949-17058449 GCF_907164565.1 Psammomys obesus | reverse complement strand
TTTTACACAATGAAATTGCTTTCTACCACAAATAAGAACGAATCTATGTCATATGCAGGAAAATAGACACAACTGGAGAACATATTCAGCAAATTAAGCAAGTGTCAGGAAGACAAATGTCAGATGTTTTCTGTTCCCTGTGGTTCCTATATTTTATACAGGTACATAAAACTGTGTCTGTACATGTGACATGAAAACATAAATAGAACTGTGTAGGGGAACGGATGGGAGGGAGGAGCATGCAAAAAGGAAGAGGGTGAGGATGGGGGAAATATGCTTCATAAACAATGTACACTTGCGTGAAGACTAAAATAAACTTCACTTAAAGAAAAAAGGAGAACGGGACCTGTAGGTTTCCTACTTGACGTGCTTGAGATGCTCACTCATTTGTGCAGATATGAGTCCATACAAACGGCACACAAATCAAGATCGACTTCCCTCACCGCCCTAAAAGCACTTCCGTATCCTTTCAATATGATGGTTTTCTCTCTCGGTGAACCTGCCGTATCTCCCTTTGCATCATAATTTCTCAAAAAAAGAAGTTTTGGGGTGTGTTCATGTTCACGCCCGCACACCTGTGTGCACATGTGGGCGTGAGCGTGTGGGTGTACATGGAGGCCAGAGGCCGACGATGTTGAATATATTCCTTCCTCACCCTCCACCTTATTTTTGAGACACGCTTTGTCACTGAATGTCTAGCTCTCTGATTCTGCTAGACCTTCTTGCCGGAAAGCCCCAAAGACCCTCGTTTTTGTGCCTTCCCTGTAATGTGCTGGCGTCTACCACGTTACCCAATTTTTTTATGTGGGTGCTGCAAGTCAAATTCAGTTTGCATAGCAAACTCTCACCTCAGCCATCAGTTGTCAGAGGACAACTTATGGGAGTCAGTTCTCTTGTTATCCGGTGTGGACTCCCAGAGACTGAACTCCAGAATCAGGGTGGCAGCCTAAGCCATATTACCAGCCCTAAATTTTCCATAGTAAATCTCATCTCTGTTTTGATCTGCTAACTGTTTTTTTACCGCTGCCCGTTGGCTTGTCATCATCACTGTTGGCACGGTATTTTTGGTGGTCCCGATAGGAAAGTCTCCTTGCCTTGCTTGGCAGATCTTGACTTTGGCCCTGGTGGTGGTTAATTGACAAGCCTAACTGAGGGTTTGGCTGGCTCTCCTGTTCTCCAGTAAGACTCGAAGTCCCCCTGGCTGTGACTGCAGACCTCTGTTGCCCGTAGAGGCACAAACCCGGGAACTCTTTGCAGGGGCGTTGTGAAAGCCTAACTTCTTGTTTGCAACTGAAGGGTTCTAGGCAAGGCCACCCTTGGGTAGGCCCTGTAAACAGTGGGGAAAGGAGGTCTGCCTGCTGTACTCTGCAAGGGGAAGCGGCCGCTTTGAGGGCCGCTCTCTCAACACGTGGCGTGGGCAGCAGAGACAGCCCGAGAAGGATAAATCAACACATACTGTTAGGACTCTCTTTCCCCTTTCACTTCTCCACTAGCGCCCTCCTCCCCGCACACAGCCCTAGCCTTTGGGGAGTGGAGTGTGCGGCTAATGGTGTCCACGCCCACCAGCCCACGCTCAGTCAGTCTAGCCAGGCTTTTGCTCTCTCCAAAGCAGAGAACCTCCCTTTCCTTGTGACTTATTAGAGGCCATTTTCCCTTTGAGGTCGGTCTGGCCTGACTAACCGAACAGGTTTGGCTTCTGAGTGGAATCAGATAGAGCGTGTTGCAGACAAGCCAATGTAATGAGACCAAGCTTCCCCTTACTCCCAGCTTCGACGCTAGGGTGGCCTTTGCTCTCAAGGGATGCCTTCAGGGTGAAGAGTGCTCCTCTGGTAGAACTCATGGGAAAAATTGCCTTTTATTTCATCTGATCTAACCTTAGGGTGTAGTGCCAAAAGCTGCTCTAAACTTTAACCTCACAGTCTCACAAAGAAAACTCTCTTCTCTCTCTTTTTAAAGATTTATTTTTGTGTGTGTGTGTGTGTGTGTGTGTGTGCATTGGTGTTTTGCCTGCATGTATGTCTGTGTGAGGGTGTCAGACCCCTGATACTGGGGTTACAGACAGTTGTGAGCTGTCTTCGGGTGCTAGGAATTGAACCTGAGTCCTCTGGAAGAGCAGCCAGCAATCTTAACCTCTGAGCCATCTCCCCAGCCCAATACTTCTTTTCATTTGTAACAAAATTTGTTCTTTTTATCCTTTCCCTAATCTAAAATGCCGGCTACCTCATGACACAGAAAGCTCTAGTTGCATACCATAATTAAATACCCCGTGTTGTAAGCTAGGTTGTAAGGACTGAGATATTTTACATCCAAGCCTTTATGTCTTTGTCCATGGTCCTCAGCTATAAGGAGTCTGTGCACTGTTTGTGCCTCACTAGATTCTCTTACCCCAGCCAAATCTCCAATAAACTCAGCCCCAGATCCTATCTTTGATGACCTCTTCTTTCTTTCTTTCTTTCTTTCTTTCTTTCTTTCTTTCTTTCTTTCTTTCTTTCTTTCTTTC
>NW_026596095.1:17047974-17055939 GCF_907164565.1 Psammomys obesus | reverse complement strand
TTCTTTCTTTCTTTCTTTCTTTCTTTCTTTCCGTCCCTCCCTCCCTCTCTCCCTTTCTCCCTTCTTTCTTTCTTTCTTTCTTTCTTTCTTTCTTTCTTTCTTTCTTTCTTTCCTTCTTACCTTCTTTCTTTCCCTCCTTTCCTTGTAGCCTTGGCTGTCCTGGACTCACTTTGTAAACCAGACTGGCCTTGAACTCACAGCGATCCTCCTGCCTCAGTCTCTGGAGGGCTGGGACTAAAGGCATGCGCCAACCGAGCCGGGATGATGACCCCTTTTTTATGCACAGCAGAGACCCTGCCCAACCTCCAACCTCTCCTCCACCATCCACCTCTCCTCCTGGCAACTCTGCTCCCACCCCTCATTCTTCAATGTTTCCTCCACTTCTCCTACCTTCTGAACTACCCCCACTTACTCTTACAGATTAAGGGCATACACATGGTCTTTAGGGAACTTCATGTTAAAAGCCTCCACCTCAGAGAAAGTCTTCCCGTATGCTGGGTAGATATAGGAACACTGGCACCATTTATTTATGTGTCTGATCCACCTCAAATACAATCAAAAGTAGGGTTGGTAAGCCAGGCCACCTCAGCCTTCATTACGGAATACAAAGGGCTTCTGGTAACTTGTGATCTAATCTGCCAGCTGATTCTACCATTTCAATAATCTGCTGCAGGTATAAAGGCCTGTGATGTCTCCGGTCTTCAGCATGTGACTAGGTTGTAACTAGCACATGACTAGGATGTTTATGACATTCGTGTTCATAAAAGAATAACAGTCTGGCCAGGCTCTGTGGTGTGCCTGCTTCGGAGCCTAACTTGTCGTATCTGGCCACAGATGTAGGAAATGACTGCTAGACTGATGTAGGAAATGACTGTTCTTCTAGGGGAAGAACCTGCTAGAATCATGTGATTACCTGGTTATTAGAGGAGATGAAAATGGCTATTATCAAACCCATTAATTATAACAAGTTGGAGGAGATAACAAAGATTTTCCAAGAACCTTGTTCTCTTTCTACTTCAGCTAACTAAAAACCACGTGCAGATGTGCTATTCTGTACCCCAAGAGTGAGAAGGGCCAAGCCAATCTGGCTGTGTATTTTATAAACAGAACCTTTCCCCAGTATTAGATACAAAAACTTCAAACACACAGCCTTCCTTTTCATTTTATTAGATCTGTCCTTCAAAGTCTTTAAGAACCAGGAGAGGACACTGAGAGTGAGAAGGGCCAAACTAGAGGAGGAAAGAGACAGATGACAAGCTCCGCAAATAAAGGGTTGCAGCAACTGCCTGTCCAGAGTCTCGGGGAAATCTGGGAGCTCCACATCTTGAAGCTACATGGTTCAGCCCAAGGGAACAAACCTAGCTGTGGGTCAAAGGACTCCTTGTTATGCCTGTGGTCAGCTAGGACACTTCAGCCCGGAGTTTCCAAAGCTACTGTGCTGTAAGCCTTCCCCCGCCTCATATCCAGGCTGTAAAGAGGGACTCCATGAATGGCAGGGATGTTCCTCTCTCTGTCTTTTGTGAGATAAGATTAACCTCTATCAGAGTAGGTCCTGAAGAAAGACAAATGGCCCGAGATGGTTCAGTAGTTAAGGGCACTGACTGCTTTCCTAGAGGACCTGGGTTCAATTCTCAGCACCCACATGGCAGCTCACAACTGTCTGTAACACTAAGACCTGACACTCTCACAGAGACATACATGTAGGCAAAACACCAATGCACAGAAAATATAAATAAATAAATAAACAAATAAAAAGTGTTTGAGTGAGTATGACTATGAGATGTGTGTATGCGTTTTGGGAATGTCTTCTCCATGGGAACTATGAGATGGATCAGGACCATGACCTTACTTATAGTTCTCTTGGTCCCATCCCATTTTACAGACATCCATTCGACTCCTTGATTGCCTAGACAGGGTTGTTACATGGATAGCGTCAGGAACACAGAAGCATAGAAGTCAGTAATTTATCAATGAGAGGGCATATGCCTTTAACCATACTTCAAGTTTTAAAAGATTCTGGAACCTTCGTGGAAAATTGTAAAGGTCCTTAAGGGTAATCATGAAAGAAGAGGCTGTTAGGAATTCAGGAATGGAGGCATCCCAGATTTCATTGGGTGATGGAAGGATCTAGTAGGAACTATAGGGAGAACCTTCAGGGCCCAACAGTTCTATACTGTGACAAGATAGTTAATATCATAAGAGCCTCTGCAGCCGGGTGTGGAGGTGCACAGCTGTAATTCCAGCACTCGGGGAGCAGAGGCAGGCTGTGAGTTCAAGGCCAACCTGGTCTACAAAGCGAGTCCAGGACAGCTAGAGCTACAAAGAGAAACCCTGTGTAGAAAAAAACAAAAAAACAAAACTATAAAGACCCTTTGTAATCTCAGGATGGCCCTACCTAGGAGGGCAAGGGAGCAAGCATGTAGGATTCATTCTTAAAATTAATACATGTACCTTACAGGTAAAGAAAGTTGTAAAAACAGGCTGACTGAAAAGAACCAGGGACAAGAAGGTTAAAGAGAAAATGTAAGCAGGATCAAAAAGGAGCTTCCACTTTGATAAGGAATATAATGCTGGTCCTTCCACATCTGGGAGTGCCATCTACACTGAAAAATATGGAGGCTGGTGTAGCTCGAGTCTCATCAGATCTCAAAGGAAGAGGGAATTCTTACTTGCTAGGTCCTTATTGGACAGGAGGGGATTTTGCAGAGTTTGAATTCACCACTTCAGCCTGATCACAGCCCCCTTCATGTCTTGAGGAGAACAGAAGACACGCCATTAGATCAGAACCCTGGGCCTCTTAAAACACGCACTTCCACCTCTGCTCTCCCTGTTCTTACTAAATGCTTTTCTCTGTAAGTACACGAGCAAAATGGCTGCATTTGGGGCTCTTCAAGTACTCAGCTGCTTATCTTTCCAAGTCATTAGCTTTGTGGCTCAGGGCTGGGCTTCTTGCCTCGGGGCACTGGCAGCTATGGCTTTCTTGGTCAGAAGGCCTCTAAAGAAACTCTGGGACAGAGTGCGATGGCTTACGCGCCGCAGCAGGTCCATAAAATCCTCTACTTGAAGGCCTCCCACTGAGGCTCACACTCTCGTCTCCAGAGGTTACCGTAAGACCATGCCAAACTCTCAACCATGCTACCTAATGGCAGCCCCTAATCCTGAGGCCTCTCTGCAGCATTCCTGTGCAGAGGCAATTGACTTCATCTGCACTGCTAGACCAGATTTACAACATTTCCTACTTGCTCAACCAGAGACTACCTGTCTCACAGACAGGTGGGTTCAAAGAGGCAGGGCATGGACTCTTCAGCTATGCTGTAGTACACCATACAGAGGTCATGGGTTCTGGACCCTCACTGTATAACGCCATGTCAGCACCTGAAACAGATGTGCTTGTTCTTCGTTGGGCTTATCAATGGAGGCAGGAATGAGACCCAGCGCTTACATAGACATGGCTTGTGTGGTCCTTGTGCCCCTACCTGTGCACCTATTTAGAGAAAAGGGGGCACACTTACTACTTATAATACCCTGGTCAAACAAGCACCAGAGATTTCGGCTCTGCCAGACGCTGTCTGCCACTCAACTCAGCCATTTGTGTTAGGATTCTCTAAAGGAACAGAACTGATCAGATGAACATGTAAAAGCATATGAAGAAATGAAATACAAGCTATGTTAGATTGGTTTACATTATATGGCCTGGGTGGCACAGCAGTGAGCGCTTCACGTGGGAGAGGCCAGGGATTCAGGAGCTGCTCAGTTCACAAAGCTGGGTGCTTCAGTGACCTCAATCTGGTACTGTAGCCCTGGAAGATGACTCATCGTCATTCTATGTTAGAAGCCCAGAGAGGCTGGTTTTAACTCTGGTGATGGAACACTGCGGCAATAGGATAGACAAATTTGCCAGAAGGAGTGAAGGCAAACAGGTAAAACAAACAAACAAACAAACAAACAAGACAACAAAATGCTTTACTTTCCTCTATCCTTTAATCTGGGATGCCACCAGAATGTTCCAACCAGATTTAAGAGTGGGCCTTCCCACTTGGGATAATCTGTTCAAGGAAATCCCTCACAGGAATGCCCATCGCTTATATTTTAGTTGATTCCAGAAGCGGTCAAGTTGACAACCAGGATTAGTCATCTCAGCACTCTGTATTTCCAGGCCCCATACTCAGGGACCTGACGGAGCAGCTCAACAGACTGAAGGGTGACATGACTTTTACTCCCGGTTGCTTAGTTCCCAATCCAGTGTCCTATGCCCACAGCACACTGCCTGGGAAACCCAAAGGCTTTAGATCAGGCTTCATAATCAGCCCAGAAGATTAGTCCCAAAGCCCCCTCAAAACAAACTTCTACTATCTAAGTAGAAGTCTTCTTTCTAAGTCTTCTCAGTGGAAGATCCTTAGTTTTCATAAACTACCCATTTTGGGGTCAAGGTCCCCAATTCTACTTGAGCTTTTCTTTGTGGGAACAATAATTCTTCAGTCTCTGTAGCCCTTGGCTGACCAATCCAAATCCTTTTCATTGGCTTCCGGTCCTGATGTGTCTGTGCTCCATATGATCTGTCTTTTTGGTTGTTGTTTGTTTAAAGATTTATTTAGTTATTTATTATGTATACAGTGCTCTGCCTGCATGTACACCTGCATGTCAGAAGGGGGCACTAGATCCCATTATAGATGGTTTAGAGCCACCATGTGGTTGCTGGGAATTGAACTCAGGACCTTTGGAAGAGCAACTAGTACTCTTAACCTCTGAGCCATCTCTCTAGCCCTCATAGGATCTGTCTCATCTGGCTTCCCACTGAGCATTTCATTTGACATTGAAATTTTCACTTGTAGCATCATTTCATTTTGGGTTTTCTGGAGCATTTCCATCTCTTTACTGACTGGACCTTTAACCTTGGAGCGAAGGGAAACTCTTCCTTAACTTGTTATTTCATGTGTTTTGTCACAGTAATGAGAAAAGTAACAACGGGACGGCAGAGCTGGCTCAGCGGTTAAGAACACTGACTGCTCTTCCAGAGGACCTGGGTTCAAATTCCCAGCACCCACAAGGCAGCTCACAACTGTCTGGAACTCCAAGATCTGATATACCCTCATACATGCAAGCCAAACACCAAGGCAAAGAGAGAGAGAGAGGGAGAGAGAGAGGTGTAATAAAGATACTCACTTCACTCCCATTGTGACCCAGTAGTTTTGGCAAACCCTCCCAAGAGCTGCATTTTTGAGGTATTGCATAGCTCTCAGGCCTCTCACCCACCTTAGCTCTGTTAAAGTCTTGCACAGCTTTCCCTTCCTCTGATACAGTGGCAGCTCACCAGCCACCCCAGAGGGGTGTCTTACAGGAATAGATGATCAAGACCATTGCTGACCACACAGCCCAAACCTGAAGCTACCTTTTTCAATGAACTAGAATAAAAGACCTAAATAGTAGCCCTCACAGTTACATGTATATAATTTTAAAGCCATTTTTCTTAAATTCATTCTTAAACTTTTTTTTTTTTTTTTTTGTCTTTTCCAGACAGTTTTTCTCTGTGGTGCCTTTGGCTGTCCTGGACTTTATAAACCAGGCTGGCCTTGAACTCACAGAGATCTGCCTGCCTCTGCCTCCCTAAGTGCTGGGATTACAGGCGTGCCCCACTCTGACTGCCTTCTTTGACAATTTATATACGTAAATGATGCGTTTGATTAGTCTCATTCAACACTTTCTAATCTCCCTCCTACTCCTACTTGATTGCTTTTTTCCCCACAAACATATAAAAAATACACACTGGAGAAAGGACAACCCCTTTAACAGATGGCTCTGGGAAGACTGGACATTTACACTTACAAGAATGAAACTAGAGCCTTATTTCCCATCCCATACAGAAATTAGCTGCAAAGGAATCAAAAAGCTCTGAAACTACTAGAGAACGCAGCACGGAATAGAAGCCGTGGGGACAGGTAAGCACATTCTGAATAAAGTTCCAGAGAAAAGAACAACAATGGACAGAGGGACAGCATGAAATTACAAAGCTTCTGGCCAGCAAAGGGACAGACCATTAGAGAGTCAGCCTACAAGATGGGAGAAACTTTGCCAGCCAGATAATGGCAGAGGATTTGTGTTGAGGCATGCTGCCTACTCTGTAAAGCTGCCTACTTCAGACTGACCTGTCAGTAACTCTGTAGAATATTTTCTGATTAATGATTCATGCAGAAGGGCCCAGCTCACTGGAGGCTGTGCTACCACGGGCAGGTGGTTTTCCCACTGACAACTTGGAAGGCCTTTATCTCTAAAGAACATCTTGAAGCCAGGCATGGTTCTACGTGCCTATACTTCTAACATCAGGAAGGCTGAGGCAGGAGGATCACAAGTTTGAACCCAACCTGAAGCACAAAAGCAAGACCTTGTCAGGGAGAGAGAGGGAGGGAAGGAGGAAGGGAGGGAGAGACAGAGACAGAGACAAAGAGAAACTGGGAGAGGGGGGTGGAAAATGGGGATTTTAAATTTAGATGGGAGCTCTTTAGAGACCTAGACAGGTGAAGAAGGTAAATATTTGCGTCTAAACAGAAATGGGGTGTTCATCATGGACAGGTCAGCAGGGCAAGGCCAAATTTTGTGTCTTTTTAACTAATTCTGCAATCTATCCATTTATACAGATACAAAAGGTGACAAAATATTTATTTCTTGTCTTATTCTGTGACCTTTAACATTTCTCCAGCTTTCTAACATAGCTTCTCATCTTAAAACAAAATCAACAACATTAATAATAACTTCTAATGCCCTTTGACTGGTACATACTTTTATGCCCTTTGACTGGCATACTTTTATCAGAAAAGTCACTATTTATTAATATAATATATTCACTATATACAATATGACATTAAATTTAAACAAAGGTCCTTAAAGTCATACTGTACATTCCTGTACTTAGAATTTTGGAATGGTAAAAGCATCAATACTTATTTGTAGAGTATATATATTTATTAACAACAGAATTCAGATCTCTCCCCCTTTTTTGTCTCTCTGTAAAGAACACTTTAGTTTTGGTTTTGGTTTTTTGGTTTCTCTGTGTAGCCTTGGCTGTCTTGGACTCACTCAGTAGACCAACCTGGCCTCGAACTCACAGAAATCCACCTGCCTCTGACTACCAGAGTGCTGGGATTACAGACATGAGCCACCACACCTGGCTAAGAACACTCTTGAAGATAAAGCAAATTCATCAACCCCCTTTACAAGGCAACTCTAAGGAGGATTAATTGATTGGCTCTGTGTGGGTCATAAGTCCATCTCCAGAATAGTAATTAGGCCTAGAGACTGGGGCACTAAAATACTTACTCCATTCCTGCAACTGGGTGAGAGAAGGGTAGTGACTGCTCTGGACTGACAGGATTCACATTAGAAGTATGAATAAAATTTATCAAGGCAGTAAAAGGGAAAGTGAAAAAATTAAGGGTAGGATTATGAAGAGAAGATTGATTGGATTAAAAACATGTATCGTATAAATCCCAAGTTGCTTCTGAGTGTTCTGGCAATGAACAATGAAGATGTCTTTATAATAGACCATTTATG
Organism: Psammomys obesus; assembly: GCF_907164565.1. Taxonomy (NCBI): domain Eukaryota; kingdom Metazoa; phylum Chordata; class Mammalia; order Rodentia; family Muridae; genus Psammomys; species Psammomys obesus. The sequence continues at coordinate 17,048,394 of NW_026596095.1, read as the reverse complement.
CATGATAACAAAATCACTTGATACTGGGCCTAAACGGAAAAATTCTTCAGGTATTCCATGTAATAAATTTATTTGAGGCTTTTTCCATTTAGGTTACTGGTTTAAAACAGTCTAAAAGTTTTTTTCTTGAAAGTCTGATTGTCATTCATTGTTATAAGCGCCCACCTCAAGGTGTTAAAAAGCCCTCTTCAAGTTTATGTGGTATAGCAGATTGCTCATTGCTCATCTGATGGGCTAGGCATGAAGCTGCCACAGAACTCAGTCTGTACCCAGGCTGGCTTCAAATTCAGAAATCCGCCTTTCAAGTGATGGCATTAAAGGCATGTAGCGCCATGCTCGTTGTCAAGTACGTTTTAAAACATCTATCTGTCTTTATCTATCTATCTATCTATCTATCTATCTATCTATCTATCTATCTAT
>NW_026596095.1:17010964-17047964 GCF_907164565.1 Psammomys obesus | reverse complement strand
TATCTATCTATCTATCTATCTATCTATCTATCTATCTATCTATCTATCTATCATGTGTGTGTGTGTGTGTGTGTGTGTGTGTGTGTGTGAGAGAGAGCGCGAGCTTGCATGTGTGGGCACGTACATACCCATATATTGCAACACACATGGAAATCAGATGACAACTTGAAAGAATAGGTTCTCCCCTTCCACTCTGTGTGGATTTTGAACATTGAACTCAGGTCATCTTGCTTGGCAATAAGTTCCTTCACCTGCCCAGCCATCATCTTGCTGGCCCAAGCATTACATTTGAAAATGAATCAATTCATTATTTGATAGTTTGTGCACCTTTTCTTTTCTATTAGTGTGGATAATGATGAGAAATTGTACTTGCTTTGACAGGCAGCTGCTCAATGCACACACACACACACACACACACACACAGAGAGAGAGAGAGAGAGAGAGACAGAGAGACAGAGAGAGGTTTTACTGCATCTCCAGAGGTTTCTCTTCCAGTGCTAGTGCCCCATGGTCCTGCAGGAGCCTTAAAATCTTAATAACAGAGCTGAGACATTCTACTCTCATTAGCAAACAGTGTTCTTTAGGCTCACACATATCACAGGTAATTTTTGTAACCAACAACTTTGCATGTTAAATACATATATATAGGATTTGCGCCAGTACACACAAGCGCCAAACACAAGCTCTCCGATTACTTGGCTGTCTTTTGGAGGCCCTGAGTGCCCAAGGGTAAAGGCAAACTCCTTCTGTTGACCTTGACAGCTCCTTGTCAGAAACTATCAAAGTGAAAAGCTTTGACCCAGGAACTCAGGCAAAACTGTAGCGAGTGAGGAAGACATTTTCAGGGTTATGAAACAAAGCCCTGGGGTACAATATGACCATCACATTCCCTTATGACATTGCTTTGGAAAAATAATTTTTTTTTCTATGTATCCCAGGATGCCGTCAGATCCCCAGCCTTCCTTCGGCAGCCATTCAGTGCTGGGGTTGATGGCATGGTAATTCCTATTTTTTTTAATCTATTTATTTTTGTTATTATTTCATGTGAATGCTGTTCTGCCTGCGTGCATATTTGTGTACCCTGTACATTCTAGGTGCCCAAAGAGGCCAGAAGAGGGCGCTGGATCCCCTCGTACTGGAATTAGAGGCGGTTGTGTGCTGTCATCTGGGTGCTGGGAACTGAACCTGGCTCCTCTGAAAGAGAAGCCAGTGCTCTTGTGGGCACTAAAACCTGTAGATTTTCAAGTCCTGGGGATGAAAGGCCATCAGATTTTCATGTGACCTGCACACACCTTCCTGTACTCTAACTCACTGTTAGATGGCTTCCGTTGCCTAATTCAGTGCAGTTACTGTGTAAGTAATTCTTCAATGTAGGATTCAGAGAATGTTGACAAGAACAATGCATGAATTTTTTTTTTTCTTAGCCACACAAGTGTGCCAGGGTGCATGTATGAAGGTCAGAGGACAACTTGTGGGAGTTGGTTCTCTCCATCCACCATATGGATCCTGGGGACTGAAATGAGGTCCTCAGGCTTGTCAGCAAGTGTCTTTATTTCCTAAGGTATCTTGCTGGCCCGGTACTACATATCTTTTTGTTTGTTTATTTTGATTACAAATTTGAAAATGGAGCTCAAGGTATTTGTTTCGTCTCCATGAGAGAAGGCAGCTTGAGTGACCAGGCTTGTGTTGATCTTGAGTAAGAAGAGGAAGTCAAATTAACCCTACGAAAAGCACAGAGAAAGTGGGGGTTGGGGAGGAAGGAGACATATTGAAGTGGTAAAGGAAATCAACATTATAATAGATTTGCTGCTGAAATATATTCATCCAAATAGTCCTGACAGGACCAGTGATGGCTTTGTGAACTTCCTGCCCCACAGGGTGACATTTCTGGTGGACTTCCAGGAAAAGAGCACAGGGGATGGCTTTGTGCAGTTCACCTCACAAGAAGCAGCTATGACACAGCTGCGCCATAACAGCCAAACTGGTGTGCTGCAGCAGCTGAAGTCACAGTTCATTATGATCCACTGTGAAAGCTTAAGGCCGTACAGTGACAGGTCCCTATGGCAGAGTCGGGCCTGGCAAAGGGTAGGACAGTATTGAGTGAGGCTTTTAGAGGATGAGGCATGGTACTTATAGCAGTAGCTATGGAGGCCACCGGAATGGTTATGATGGCTAAAATGATGCCTACAGATGGATTTGGGTCAAAAAGATTTGGACAAGACCTCAAGTTTTTTGCTGTTGTTGTTTGTTTGTTTGTTTGTTTGTTTTTCCAAAATGTCTGGTTTCAACCAGGCGGTGGTGGTGTACACCTTTGATCCCAACATTTGGGAGGCAGAGGCAGAGGCAGAGGCAGGCAGATCTCTGTGAGTTTGAGGCCAGTCTGTTCTTCAGAGTGAGTCTAGGATAGCCAAAGACACAGAGAAACTCTGTCTCAAAAAAAAAAAAAAAAAAAAGAAAAAAGAAAAAAGGTCTGGTCACAAATATGTGGCTTACTTCCCAGAGCACACAGAGATAGTCTTACAGAGCTACTTGGCATAGCATTTCTAAAGTTTAGTTGTTGCTGCTTTGTTTTGCCAGTTTTGACAATCAAGTCATCAGTACATGCTGAGATAGTCTCACGCTGGACATGTACTTAAGGACTTACCTGAGTACCAAGTTTAATCCCCAACACTAGGGAGAAAAAAGACAAAGTCAAAAAAATACAACACAGCTATAGAACGAGTCTTGAATCACGGTCATTGAAAGGAGTGGTGCTTACGAAAATCAGTCTGTGGCCATCCAGCAGCTATGGAAAGGGCTCCTGTTACCAGAACAGCATGAGGTGCTATGACCAAATCCTTCAGGAAGACTCTTGAGGGTTTTAATCGGACATTGTTTAAGTAGCCAAAGACTAATGAACCATAACTGCTACAGTAATAGAAGCTGTGAATCTCTGGGCGTGAACTAAATAGGAGAGATTATCTACAATGATCAATGTGGTGGTTTGAATAAAGATGGCTCTATACAGGCCCACAGGGAGGGGCACTATTAAGAGGCGTGGCCTTGTTGGAGTAGGTGTGGCTTTGTGGGATGAAGTGTGTCACTAGAAGGTGGGCTTTGAGGTCTCAGAAGCTTAAGCCTGGCCACTGTGCTGCTGTTTACATCCTGATGTCTGTAGATGAAGAGGTAGAAGAACTCTCAGCTCCTCCAGTACCATGTCTGCCTGCATGCCACCATGCTTCCTGCCATGAAGACAATGGACTAACCCTCTGAAAGCCAGCCCCGATTAATGTTTTCCTTTATATGAGTCGCTGTGGTCATGGTGTCTCTTCACAGTCATAGAAACTCTCAGTACGACAACCAGTGTGAGTGGTACGTGGGGAGTGTGACTGACCTTGATTGCTGGCTAGTGCTTGAAACAAAAGCAACAACAAACCCTACTTAAATACATATTGAAAGACATGTTATATACATATCATATACATATATAAATATGTAGATCTTGATTTTTTTTTTAACAAATCTACTTAATTTAGGGTTATTAAATACTTCTACCTCCCTTCCAACCCCACAACACCGGGTAGGAGGGAAATAAAGTTAGTGGGGACAGGGGGCAGAGTTCTCTCTACTACTTCCTGCTGCGTAGGGTCGTAGGATTCTTTTGGGGGCAGTACCAATATCAGTCATCCAGAAACCCAGAAGTTCAGGTCACCAGTAAATCAGCAAACAGCAAATGCAGCAGCAGGACGAGCCAGCAGCAAGCAGTCCTCCTCCAAGCAGCTGTGCCTTCTTCTGCTGGGCTGTCATATTTACACCCCTCACAGTCCTCGGAATTCAACTAATTCCACCTGGCAAAGTCCACGCTCCACACAAGACACTTAACAGGTATGGACATCCTTAAAATCCCCAACTTGGAATTTTAACAAAACCATGTTTACACATCATAAACCAAAACATCTACAACGTAAATATAGATCAGCAAAGCTCCAGTTTATTTACAACCGATATGACAAGAATAATGCAATTGGCTTTTGCTGGTGTTAGGCTAGTGTGTTCTTGTACAAAGAAAGTAATATGACATAGGTAAAGTTTTAAAAGCATAGCATACAAAGTGAAACATTTTAACTAAAAAATTCTTCAGGACAGGAAAAAAAAATGCCCAGACCAAAGTGGAAAACGGTTTTCCCAGCAAGAAACAATATGGGTCTGAGCTGCCCTACCATGGCTAAGCCAAGCTAAACTTCAGCTCTAACTTGTCACAGGAGTTCAGCGCCATGTTGGAAAGCATAGCAAGTCCTGTCCATGCACTCATCAGGCAACCTAGGATACAGCCATATGGGGACTGGGTGGCTCTGGGTAGAAGGAATAACACAATCAGTGGTGCTCCATTAATGCACCCATTTTGAAATGAGCTGTTGCTGGCGTCTGGTCCCTGCATCAGGCCCCGGAGAGAACGGCAGAATAAGAATGCAGTGCCCGCTGTACCTGTTGCTGGTTGGGCTATGCCCGTGCCTGTATCCCCTCCCACCGTTCTTTTCTAGTTAGAAAGTACATGGGGCCTAGCACTTAAGTTTGTTGAGGCCCCAACTTAGCATGACTGTGAAGAACATGGCTTTGTAAACACTGGCTGTCATAACGGATAGTCACAACTGGGTGGAGAGCCGCTAGATTAGTCCAGAGGGATCGAAAGTACAATCCTCACTCAGAAAGGCAAACACGCTCTTCCGTATTAGACATCGGAAGAGGGTGAAACAAGGAACAAGACAGGAGCCTGCCACCGAGGGCCTCTGAAAGACTCTACCCAGCAGGGTATTAAACCAGATGCTGAGACTCTTAACCAAACTTTGGGCAGAGTGCAGGGAATCTTATGAAAGAAGAGGGAGATAGTAAGACCTGGAGAGGACAGGAGCTCCAAAAGGAGAGCAACAGAACCAAAAACTCTGGGCACAGAGGTCTTTTCTGAGACTGATACTCCAACCAAGGACCATGCATGGAGATAACCTAGACCCTCTGCATAGATTTCGCCCATGGCAGCTCAGTATCCAAGTGGGTGCCCTAGTAATGGGAACAGGGGTTGTCTCTGACATGAACTAGTGGGCTGGCTCTTTGATCACCTCCACCTGATGGGGGAGCAGCCTTACCAGGCCACAGAGGAAGACAATGCAGACAGTCCTGATGAGACCTGATAGACTAGCATCAGATGGAAGGGGAGGAGGATCTTCCCTATCAGTGGACTGGGGAAGGGGCATGAGCGAAGAAGAGGGAGGGAGGGCAAGATTGGAAGAGAATGAGGGAGGAGACCACAACTGGGATACAAAGTGAATAAATTGTAATAAATAAAAAATAAAAATAAATAAATAAACTAAGAACCCTAAAAAAACCCAACAACAACCACAAAAACAAACAAACAAACAAACAAAACCCCACAAGTACCAACGATGATTGTGACAAAGACACACCACATACATGAGAAAAACAGGACTAGATGAGGGTGAGCTGTTTTCCCTTTGTTTTTTTTTTTGTTTGTTTGTTTTGCTTTGCTTTTTAACTCAAAATGAGATTATATTTACATTAAAAGTAAAATGTTTGGCTTGCTTGTCAACTCTCTTGCTCACTGCTCTCTAAGGCCTGTGCATTTATGCTAAATTTAATGGAAATTTAGATATGCAACACCAATTCTTACCATGTTTGTGTGAGACCTGGAGCCTTTACTTACACCTTTTTTTTTTCTTTTTTTATTATTTTTAGTTAAATTATGTTAGATGATTAATTAACTTCTAGGTAGGGCCTGTGTAGTCTAGGACAGTTTCAAGCTCACTATTTACCCAAATCTGACACTGAACTCCCCGCTATCCAGCTTCCCTTCACCAGTGCGAACTCTTCCCCTATGCAACGAGTTCCTCTTAGGCAGGCCGCTCCAAGCAAAGTTGTCACAGAATCTTCCCTTCAAAAATGGAACAAACGAATAACAACAACCCTCCCAACCTAAAAAAAATAAATAAATGGAGAGACAGAGAGAGGAGCTTGGAGTATGTTCAGTATAAATGCAATTTTTGAAAAGTATTTTCAAGTTGTGGTTCCTTGAGTCTGAGGAGGCACAACTCCTGGGGGCAGGCCACTGTAGTTTCGAAAACTGAGTTTGCCAGGGTTTTGTTTTTGTTTTTTTAACAGCAGCAGAGAGCTGACTAACACAGCATACAGCAACCAATCTAATAATTCATCTCCACCCCTTTCCTGAGAAAGAATCTCACTATGTCACCCAGGCAGACCTGGAGCTCATGAAGCATACCTGGCTGGCCTTGAACTTGTGTCCTCTTGCGTTTACCAGGAGTGCACCATCACATGCAGCTAGAAGTCTTTATTTGTCTCTAATAATCTCTTTGGACACTCCCATCTCTGAAGTTTTGGTTTCAGTATACTAAACCTTTTTGTGCCTGTCGTTTTCTCATGCGTGAGTTGTTTCCCACTCAAATTTACTCTTTAAAACCTCACCGTGCCTTCACAGATATTCTTTCAATGGTGTGGTGTAGAAAAGCCAGGTGTGAATGAGATGTGGAGACAGCCTGAGGAGCCACAGGTAAACTACCTGAGGTCACCCTGCCCTGAGCGTACTGTGCTAGGTCCTCTCTGCTACCTCTGGAAGTCAAGGGAAGATTGCAAGTTCCTTATTTTGCATCCAAATAATTTTGACTCAATTAGACCTGAAACTGTTAACTAGCTGGGTCTAACCAGACAGCTCCGATATGATAAAAGTTTAGGACAGAGCACTATGGGTTTGCCAGAGTTTAGGTAGTTACATTTTCTTTTTGACTCTCTCTAGCCACCTAAGGAGCCACTCCTGGCCCATCTCCGTATCAGACCTAACATCCCAGTAAACAGATAACAAACAACCTTTGGAATGTATTAACTTAACAAAACCGAATTCTCCACGGTGGAAGGAAGGGTCAAGACTGCTATCAGAGAGCAGCTGAAGCCTATAGTTGAGATTCCTCGGCCTGGCTTTTTTTGCCTCACCTTTCTGCCATTATATTTTCAAATTGCCTTGATTTGTAACTTCGTTCTGCACTATAAAAGCTCCATGAAGCCGCCTTCATGTTGGAATACTGCATTTGGGGAGACCTCAATATATGGTCCCAGGTCACTCAAATTTGCCTCTAAAATAAATTATTTCTTGTTCTCTTTGAAGACTTTTTTTTATATCAATAATCTCTTGCCTTATTTCACTTGAATCAAGGTAACAGCAGTTGCCTTTAAAAATTAGATCTTCAAATGAGCCAGAAATATTTGCACTGAATAAACGTCACTGTCACTCTTTGTTTGGCACAACACTCTGACCTATTACAAAACAATCACATATTTTTTGAGATAGGGTTTCTCTGTGTAGTCTTGGCTGTTCTGGACTTGCTTTGTAGACCAGGCTGGCCTTGAACTCAGAGAGATCCACCTGCCTCTGCCTTCCTGAGTGCTGGGATTAGAGGTGTGCACCATCACCACTGCTGCCAGGATAATCTAAAACTTAAAAATAAAAGATAAAAATTAATTTGAGAAGAACTGAGTGTTGCCACAACCATTAACCTAAAATCTAGCTCCCGGTGCTGTCCACCACAAATCAATGAATGTTCTGTCTTTAAAAAAAAAAAAAAGATATTCATTTTATGTTGTATATTTCTATCACCTGCATGCTTGGTGCTCTTGGATGTCAGAGGAGGGCATGGGATCTTATGCAAATGGAGTTATGGATGGTTGTAAACAGACATGTGGGTGCTGGGAATTGAACTTGGATCCTCTAGAAGAACAACATGTGTTCTTAACCATTGAGTGCTCTCTCCAGGCCCAAATTTCGATCTTAAACACATTTGTAAGCAGTCGTGATACATAATTATAAGAAACTCACGGAAAAGCTGGTGACAAGAACAGATTTCTAAATATCACAATTACTTATTGGATTAATTTTGTTAAGAGGGTAGCTATAGGTCGGGCATGGTTGCTCATGCCTTTAGTTCCAGCATCGGGAGACAGAGTCAGGTGGATCTCCATGAGTCCCAGGCCATTCTGGTTGTGCACGCCTGTGATCCCAGCACTCAGGGAGGCGGAGGCAGGTGGATACCTGTGAGTTTGAGGCCAGGCTGTTCTACAAAGTGAGTCTAGGACAGTCAAGGCTACACCTGTCTCAAAAAAAACAAACAAACAAAAAAAGAGGGCTGGCTACAGGCTCCTGGACTGCCTTGTGTTTCATGATGAAGGACAAGAAGGCAAAGGAGGACCAAGAGTTACTTCACTGGAGTTTGGGGCAGATTGCCAGTGATGATGGGAAGTGGCAGAAACCATGCAAACAGAGATTTATGAAAGCTTATTAAATGAAGCACAGGGCACTTTCACACCCATCTCTCAAGACTGATCCTCAACCAAGAGCACCTCCTTCATATACATAGGAAAGACTTTCCACCTGTCTCCTCTCGTGTTGTCGGACATCTGACATATTTGCCGCTAGAGAACCCTGGAGCCCTCTTGGCCGGTGAGCTCTAAGTGCACATCTGTGGATTCATTTTACTGCTGCGGTACTATGACAAAAGAACTCAGCCTAGGTTGGGCTCCTTCTCCCCAGGCTGCTACACAATGCCACTGAGAATTAACCCACATGAAGCCTTGTGAAGCAGCGGATGTCCCTCTGTGAACCTAGCCCCGTGAAGCAGCCAGGCAGAAGCACTCATCAACTCAAGGCCCTAGGCAGCACCCGGGCACTGTGCCCTGAATTGTTTGGCCGCATCGACGACGGGGAGAATTAGGTTGGTAGACATCCCAGAGTGTCTCAGCTCTCTGAGGCACTTGACAAGCATTTGTGTGGGCTCCAAGAGTTTCCAATGCCTTCTCTCGGAAGTTTGGTCTCCTGAGTCCTTGAACAGCAGATGGGCAGGCCATCCTGAGAAAGGTGGCACTCGAAGCCACCACAGAGTTACCCATGCATCCTTGACCACAGAACTCCATGTCATCTGGGTCCAGTGGTGTGTCCTGGCTCCTCTGTGGCACTCAGACACTGGCGGAAACCCCACTCTATTACCAAGCAAGAAATGCCCACCTGGACACACTCGACTGGCCACGCCCCCTCCCAACATGCTGGATCTGGACAGGAGTCCTACAACCCACAGCTTGAGTAATTGTAGCCAGAACTATCAGCAGATCTGCTTCACTCTGGAAGCTGTATCACAGCTGGTGGTGTAATCCCTCTGCGTCACTGTCTGTGTCACCGGGCCATCTGTGGGCATCACTGCCGTTGATTACAGCTGAAAAAACTAACGCATCTACACCAAGGTGTCCACCTGGCACCACAGCCTCCCAGCATTGCAGAAGGTCATGTCATCAGGTCAGTTTTTAACAATGAAAACCTCATATCAGTGAAGGCAACGGATCTGTCAGATGTACAAGCATCAGTGTGGGTACATGGCAGAAGGTGGAAAACCAAGGCAGCACATTTTTCCAGGTGCACTTTACTGTCTGGCACAGGATCTCAAAGAAAAGGAAACTGACGGGGTGTCTGAAAGAACAGTTTCATGACTTACAGCTCAGTGAAATGATATAATTTGTTTATAAACTACAGATGTGAAATTTTAACAAATATAAAACAGAAATAAACCACACAGACATCTCAGAGCTAAAACAAATACAAAAACAAAAAAACACAAATGAGATAAAAAGAATTAAAAGCCTCAACATTAGAATATAGCAGGCAGGAGAGAAGCATTCTGCATCTATACTAGTTAATGAGAGTGGCTCCGACCCCTCTGAGAACCTTCTTTGTACAATGGATGGTTGTTGTTATAATGAATGAAAATCTCAACCATTTGATTTTTACCAACAAAGATTCAGGAGCTAGATGCTGGGGTGAAAACTTAATAGTTCACAGAGGCAGAGAAAGTACCAAACCGAACAGAGGAAAAAGCTAAAAAGCCAAAAGCCCATGGCATAAAGTTTGCTAGCTCGGCTGAAGACCCAGGAGGAAAAGACCTGCTGGCTCACCTGACAATTCAGGAAGAAAAAGCCAAAATGCTAAAGAGCTAAATAGCTAAAGAGCTAAAGGGCCAAGGAGCTGAACTGCTCCTTCTGCTTCATCTGTCTTAAATAGCCTTCAACTCAGTGCCCCTCCTTTCTACCGAATCCCTGTCAGCTGGCTTCTTGCTCCGCCTCTTGACCGAGGGTTAACTTTATTAAATCCTGTGTGCAGAAAACTCTTCAATTAATGGCTGATAAAAGGGCTGAGCCACACCATAGCCACCTATTTACAAGAGACAGAAAGTTCTTGGATTAAAGATGCGTGTTAGGGCGGAGCCACTAGGAAACTAGAAACAGGTTTTCACAGTTTACAGTCTCGGGGTTCACAATGGAATCAAATAGCTCACATGGAGACTCACCACTGATGGGAGCACAGAAAATAAGGGTCAGTGTAATGCTTAGCCACAAATGGGACAACCATATTGGCTCCAACCCCTGCTCCAAGGTCAGAGACCATCTCAGATGGGAGGACAGCCTATACGAGCCAGGGTCTGCAGAGGAGTGGAGTGAGAAAATTGTTTTCTGGACATGGTAGTACTGGGTCCACATTAACTCATAGCAGCTGTGGTCACCTACGCTAGACCACCATAAGATCATCAAGCCAGTCAACATTTTAAGCATGAGGGTGATGTGCTCACCAGAGGGCTCCTGGGGTTAGGAGAGCCAGTTTTCAAATTAAACTCACTGGGCTGTTTATTTATTTACTTAGAATTCTATAGACTCTCCGGGCGTGGGGACTCATACCTTTAATTTTAGGACTTGGTAAGCAAAGGCAGGGGGATAGCTATGAGTTTGAGGCCAGCCTTGCTTTCATGGCAGGTTCCAGGCCAGCAGAGGGATATAGTGAGACCCTGTCTCAACAAAACAACACAACAACAACAAATCCCTTTCTTTCTTTCTTTTTTTTTTTTCGAGACAGGGTTTTTTTCTGTAGCCTTGGCTGTCCTGGACTCCCTTTGGAGAGCAGGCTGGCCTCGAACTCACAGAGATCTGCCTGCCTGTGCCTCGAAGAGTGCTCGGATTACAGGCGTGCACCACTGTGGCTGGCTCCCCAAATCCCTTTCCATGTAGAGTTTACTCCAGGTTACAAGAACCAAAGCAGACAAATTTTAATGTGTCAAATTAATGAATTTATAAATTTAAGTAAAACCTGGAACACTGGGGTGGCTATTGCCCAGCATGAAATACATATTCTACTATTTTCAGAAATATTGGGAAAATTGATCATTTCCTCTGTTTATTTTTTCCTCTGTTGTTTATTTTTTCTCTTCTCAGAGGATCACCAACCTAGATATTAGCTTTAAAAGGATGTGTGTCCAGAAAGTCTTTAGGGACCAAAACACTCATTACTGATCAGAAGACCTAGTGACAAACAGATATGGAAGTCCATGGATATTAGTAGTCTTTTTAAAAATTAGTTTGTTTTAGTTAGTCATTTAAGAGCTTTTGAAATGGAGCTATATGTGTTAGTGTGTGCCTATTATCCCAGCATTTGGAAGACTGAGGCAGAAGGATCTCCAAGAGTTCAAAGCCAGCCTAGACTACATAGTGTGATCCTATCTCAATAACACCCCCCCCCAAAAAAAAAACCCACAAAACAAAGAAAACAAAATGGAAACAAAGCAAAACAAAAAAGTTTTTTATTCCAAATAAGCATAACACGATGATTCCTTCTATGATGGCTCCTTGGTGTAATCTAGAGGATATTAAACATGTCGCCAGTGATGACATAAATTTCATTCCATTGTTTTTACTGCCTAAACTCTTGCTTTTTAACATATGAAGCTCAGTCAAATGAGTGCTAGTTAAAAAACAATGTAGGTAAGACTCTGGGAAAGAAAACTTCCCAATGACACAGGGAGTCCCGGAGATAATCATTTTCCTGGTGGTCCCATGCAGAGAATGATGTCCATCCACTTACCTGTGACTTTCATAACTTCACTTTTCTTTTCTTTTTTTTTTTCAAGATTTATTTATTTTATGTGTATGAGTGTTCTATCTGCATTTACACCTGCCAGAAGAGGGAATCAGTTCACATTATAGATGGGTTGTAAGCCACCATGTGGTGGCTGGGAATTGAACTCATGACCTTTGAAAGAGCAGACAGTGCTCTTAACCACTGAGCCATCTCTCCAGCCCAACTTCACTTTTCTTAACAGCTTAATATTCCATTGGGTAACAATGCTACATTTTAATTATCCATTCTCAGCTGATAGATATCTAGGTTGTTTTCAACTTCTGTTTATTATGAATTGAGCATCAGTGAGCAAGGATAAGCAATTATCTGTATAGTAGAGTTGTTTGGGCATATGGCCAAGAATGGTATAGTTGAGTCTTGAGGTAGATCTGTGTCCAGCTTCCTGAGCAAATTCCACACTGATTTCCATAGTAGCTATAACAACTGGTATTTACACAGGCCAAATGTTCCCCTTTCTCACCTCCTTGCCAGCATGTGCTATCACTCATTTTATTGATTTTGGCCATTCTGACTGGGGTAATATAAAATCTCAAAGTGGTTTTGATTTGCATTTCTCTGCTGGCTAAGCGTTCTTTAAGTGTTTTCTCAGCCATTTGTGTTTTATCTTTTGAAAACTCTGTGCTCTGTACCCCATTTTTAATTAGGTTATTTCTTTTCTTTATGTTTTTGTTCATTTTAAAAATATATTTTAGATATTAACCCTCTATTGAATGTGTAGTTGGTAAGGATCTTTTTCCATTCTATACGTGATGCTTCTTTGCCCCAATGATGGTGTCCTCTGCTGTTTAGAAGCTTTTCAACTTCAAGAGTTGGTCCCATTTATTAACTGTTGGTCTCAGTGCCTGTGCTAATGGTGTCCTGTTCAGAAAGCCCTTTCCTCAAAGATGATTCACATATGAACTCACAGAGACTGTAAAAATAGGCACAAGACCTGCACAGGTTCAAGCCAGATGGCGAAGGGTGTGGCCATGAGGTTGTATCCCTAAGCATGAATCTATCTGCAATTGATACCCACTAGCAAAGGACAAATACATTTTCTTCAATGGAATGTTACTGGGCATATCAGCCATACTCCAGGAAGCCCTGTGTTCAGGAATGGTTGGCCAGCATAAAATGAAGTAATTGGTGGATCTCTGTGAGTTTGAGGACACCCGGTTTATAGAGAGAGTTTCAAGACAGCCAGGGCTACCCAGAGAAACCCTGTCCTAAAACCAACAACAAAGAAAATCCAGTTTTTAAAGTAAAGTTTTAAATTTTTTTATGCAAAATAAATAGACATTAAACATATCAACTGTGCTGATTACTGAGGCAAAATATGAGTGCGTAATGTTTCTTTTTTAGTTTTGAGGAGTTTATGCTACAGTGGCTGTATACTCTATGGTTGGTATATTTAAATTCATAAGGAGTCTCTAGGGCTGTCCTGGGGAATCAGGAAGTGTTTTATGAAATGGGTGACACTTATACTCACTAAATTGAATCATGACTTAGAGTGGTGTCATGTGAGAAACATTTTAGTCAGAAAATGATGGAGTTGCAAAGATCTTGTGTGTGAAAGAACAATGAAAAAACTAGTGTGCAACAAGAACAGAGGGAGTGTATGTGGAAATATGGCTGATTTGGGACAAAATAGGGCCATGCCAAGGTCTTAGACATTATCCCTTAGGTGACAGGGAGTCTTTGAGTGTAAGAGGTGAGAGCTGGGAAGATCTGGGGGACAGATAACAAGGGTTTGCGGTCCTTCAGTGCGAGGCCTGGGAGGAGGGTGTGGCCTCAAGAACTGTAGTGAAGGTCAGATAGAAAAAGCCTCATTGTTAGACATGTGTGAGCCCGACGCATAGGGAGAGACTGATGAAAACTCAGGACTTCCATCTCCTAGGTAGAGTTCAGAGACCCTCCAGTGGCTGATGCAAAGCATTCTGGGAGAGAACTAGGTTTGTGGAGCAGAGTGGCCGTGTGTGGAGCGCTGAGTGACATAGCACTGAGGCCTTGTATCACTGGTTGCTGGTCTAACCCCCGTGGTTTCTCTCTCAACTATGCTTTCCTCCCCTACAGAACTGGACCCACATTGACTCTGACGAGGTAAGAGCACAGGAGATTTTCCTTAATATGCATCTACCTTCCATCAAACCCTAACCATGTGGGGTACTAGAGTGACGTGAGACAGTTGATAGGGCTGGAGAGACATCTCAGTGGATGAGGTGGATCCGTGATTTGCAAGCACAGGGACACAAGTTCGATTCCCCGGCTCACAAGCCTACTTGTTAAGACTTTCTTTAAAAAGGAAGTGTAGTGGGTGGCACCTGAGAAATGACACCTGGGGTCAGACTCTGGACTCCGTATGCGTGAGCACGTATGTTCATGTGCACCCCTCTCACACATACACACACATACAGTCACACAATACAGGCACACACAGACAGACAACCACACACACACAGACACACACTCACCCAAACACATACAGAGACATTGACAGGCACAAAAAACCACACACAGTCTCTGATGACTGAAAAATGTCTTGAAACCAACAGGTTGTTACTATCACGTTTATATGTTTTAAACAGACAAGCAACAGTCCCAATAAAACATCCTCCTGAAGGCAACCAAAAGTGGGTTATAACATCAGGAGATGGGAGGAGGATCCAAGGCAGTTTCAAAATGAGCTCCTGTTCTTTCTTCCAGCCCACTGAGAAAAAGCAATTGCAAAACTTTCAAAAGAACAAAACTCTGGGGAAGAGAATCCAACTGATCTCCTCCAATAATCTGATGTGTGTGTGTGTGTGTGTGTGTGTGTGTGTGTGTGTGTGTAATGCACACATATATGTAACACACACACACACACACACACACACACGTACACTTCAGGCTTATTTAAAGAGACAGAGGTCAAGTCTAGGTACTCAATGAACACTAAAGGGAATAGGAAGAGGAAGAACATTTTGAAGAATACAAGTGCCATGTGAGAAAGAAAAATAGACTGAGTTATGTATATGCTAGAATTAACCAGCCAAATAACCTGAGAAATTAAAACAAGTGTAATAATATCACAGAAATAAAGGAGGCATTTAGAAACATGAAGTGGAAGGGAAATTAGGAAACACTGAGCCTGGAAAATACCAAGGATGAGATAACAGCACAATAAACAACCCAGTGGATGAATTGAATAGCATATTTATATAGCTGAAAAAAAAAAAAACAACCTAGATTTTACAAAGGAAATCTTTGATCTTTTTAATTAAATTTTTATTTATATTAATTACAGTTTATTTACTTTGTATCCCAGCTGTAGCCCCGTTCCTCATCCCCTCCCAACCCCTCCCCCTCTCCCTCATCTCCTCCCATTCCCCTCTCCAAATCCACTGATAGGGGAGGTCCTCCTCCCTTTCCATCTGACCCTAGCTTATCAGGTCTTATCAGGACTGGCTGCATTGTCCTCCTCTGTGGCCTAGCAAGACTGCTCCCCTCTCAGTGGGGATGGGTCAAAGAGCTCGCCACTGAGTTCATGTCAGAGACAGTCTCTGTTCCCTTTATAGGGAACCCACTTGGATACTGAGCTGCCATGGGCTACATCTGAGTAGGGGCTCTAGGTTATATCCATGAATGATCCTTGGTTGGAGTATCAGTCTCAGAAAAGATTCCTGTGCCCAGATATTTTGGTTCTGTTGCTCTCCTTGTGGAGCTCCTGAGTTCTAATATCCAGAATATATAAATAACTCAAGAAGTTTAAAAGCAACAAATCAAGTAATCCAATTAAAAAATGGGGTACAGAGCTAAACAGAAAATTCTCTGTAGAGGAATATAGATAGAATGGCAGAGAAACACTTTAAGAAATGCTCAGTGTCCTTAGTCATCAGGGAGATGCAAATCAAAACAACCCTGAGATATTACCTTACACCCATCAGAATGGCTAAGATAAAAAACTTAAGTGATAATATGTGCTGGAGAGGATGTGGAGAAAGGGGAACGATCCTCCATTGCTGGTGGGAACGTAAACTTGTACAACCATTTTGGAAATCAATCTGGTTTCTTTCTCAGACAATTAGGAATAGTGCTTCCTATACCACTCCTAGGCAAATATCCAAAATATGCTCAAGTATACAACAAGGACATTTGTTCAATCAAGTTTGTAGCAGCTTTATTCATAATAGCCAGAACCTGAAAACAACCCACATGTCTCTCAGTTGAGGAATGGATACAGAAATTGTGGTACATTTACACAATGAAATACTACTCAGAAATTAAAAACAAGGAAATCATGAAATTTGCAGGTAAATGGTGGGATCTAGAAAAGATCATCCTGAATGAGGTATCCCAGAAGCAGAAAGACACACATGGTATATACTCACTTATAAGAGGATAGTAGACCTCCTATAAGTGAGTATATACCATAGATATAGGATACATATACTAAAATGTATATACCTAAAGAAGCTAAGCAAGAAGGAGGTGCCTGGGTAAGATGATCGATCTTCACTCAGAAAAACAAACAGGATAGACATCAGAAGAGGGAGAAAACAGGGAACAGGACAGGAGCCTACCACAGAGGGCCTCTGAAAGACTCTACCCAGCAGTGTATCAAAGCAGATGCTGAGACTCTTAATCAAACTTTGGGCAGAGTGCAGGGAATCCTATGAAAGAAGGGGAGATAGAAAGACCTGGAGAGGACAGGAGCTCCACAAGGAGAGCGACAGAACCAAAATATCATTGGTCTTTTACATGCTGGGTAGAGGGGCAGTTGCCTGAGCTTAAAAGGAACTCCAGGGCCTTCTGACTGGTTGTGAGAGGGACTTTTGAACACTGCACATTTTACCTTTTTTTCTTCTTTAGTACTTAGAGAAAATCCAGGGATTTGGGAGACCATATTTGCAAATTAAATTGGATTTCTGGGGAAACTTTGACCTTAATCATATGGCTTATAGTTTGCCTGCTTTCAGATCTGAGATCATTTTTCTTTTGATTGCACAGAACAGAGTTACCACATTCTGAAATCTGCCAGGCACGGCGGTAAACCCTGCAACTTCTGTAATGCCAGGAATTGGGAGACTGAAGCATGAGGGCCGAAAGATCAAGGCCAGCCTGAGCCACAGGGAGACCATTTTATAAAATATAAGTGTGTCATCACCATTACCAGGCTTTAAGATGACATTTAAATTGTGCTCTGTGATCCTTGACTTGAACCCTTTGCCTGTGGACCACTGGGACATGGTTCCCTCTGGTGCTGAGCAGCAAGACAGCCTTTACCAGCTCTCTGCCCTTTTCCTTTCTTCTCTTCCTGTTTTCAGGTTAAACCTCCTAGTCTTTTCTACAATAAATAAAACATGAAAGTGTGATCAGGGAACACTCAGGTGAGCCAGGATAATCTTTCCACCACAAGACCCTGTACCCAGTTACATCTGTGAGGACATTTTTTTTTTTACCATATAAATTAATATTTATAGGTTTTCTCCACTCTAGTACTTTATTTAATGTTTGTAGAAATTTCAGATTCTGTATGATTCAAGTCAGAGGGTTCTTCTTCTTTTTTTTTTTTTTTTTCATTAGAGAGTGTGAACAAGTTTAAGAAGGCATAGCATGCTGCTGAGGGTTTTGTTTTTTTTTTTTTCCTTTTTTCTTTTCTTTTTTGGTCAACTTGACCTAGGGGTATATGGGGAGAAGAGAAGAGAGTTCAACTGAGAAAATGTTCCCATAAGATTGGCCTGAAGGCAAGTCTTTATAGCGTTTTCTAAATTAGTGATTGATGTGGCAGGTCCAGTTCCCTGTAGGCACCCCTGTAGGAGGTGCCACCCTTGGGCAGGGGATCCTAGATTTTATGAAAAATAAGCAGGAATGAACCATGGAAAGCAAGCCAGTAAACAGCCCTCCTCCATGGTCCCTCCTTTAGTTCTTGCTTCCAGGTTCTTGCCCTGACTTCTGCCGATGGACTGTAACCTGTAAGCAAACAAACCCTTCCTTTGCAAGTCATGTTGTTTATTGGAGCCACAGAAAGCAAACTAGAACACAACAGGCATCAAAATCTCTGTATTTAGGTCCAAATAAGCATTTCACCTGCCAGATTCATTCCTTTCTTTGTTTCTCTATCTCTCTGTCTGTCTGTACTATCAAACAGTTGGAAATTTGGCAATGCTTAGCTTAGCCACAGTTCATGAATGAATGGAAACTGTGCTTAATCATCTCATTGATATTCACAGTTGCCAGGTAACCCGAGCTGCTTCTCTCTTGCTTTCAATGGAACAGACTTGCTAAAAATAATTTCCCAAACAACACCACCTTCCATCATGTTTTTCTGGCACTGAGTAATTTTAGAGGTAAATTTAGAAACATAGTAGACTATATTTGTAGGTGATATGCCATGCTGTGGCATCTTCAATGGCTGTTGGGACACTGGACAATGGTCTGTGCTGCGTCTTGAAGACTCAGTGCCTTTCTATAAAGGTGAGGGTAGGAAGTGGGGAGAAGGGCTGACCACTGTCCTGCGCATCCTATGTCTGGTTACAAAGTAGGCCATGTCTGTTAGATGCAGCCCTGATGTGTTTGGAAGGAGGAAGTCCATGTCCCTGTGGCTTTTGCAGGTGTTTCTGCATCTGTTTTCTGTAGCCTGCTTTGCTTTCTGGATGTTAAAGTACAGATGGGGGGGGGGGGGGACAAACAAAACAAAACAAAACAAAACAAAAAAAAAGTACAGATGTGGCAGAGGCAGTAAGATCTGATCCAGCAGTAACCTCAGAGAAACCTCCATCAGCAGACACATCCTGTAATGTTCCAGGAACCAACAGTCCCAGACACAGAGCTCTCTGCTCTCTGCTTCAGCCGTATCAAAATCTGTCAGCCCTTGATTTCCTGAGCTCAGTTTCTTTCTGCTTAAAACACCCAAGTGATTCTGATGAAGGTTAAGCCGACACAGCATAGGAAATGTGGATGTGGGCAGGGCTCAAATCCCTTTGTCAGCAGGCTGTCATCTTACAGTTCCTAACTTTTAGGAAATTCACTTGATACCACCACCTTTCTTGTTTTTAATCAGATAAAAAGCCTAAATTTAAGTGTAAAATATACAGATGTGGCTCATGTTCAAAATGTAAGATGCACCCCAGCGCAACTTTAGATGATTTCTTTGAACAAACTATAACTAATGAATCGGGGAACTCCAGAAGCGAGTGCCAGGAGGAGGCTTGATCTGGGCTGTAGCACTGAAAAACCTGGTTGTGTTAGTTTTTTGTCTAATTCTGATGGCTTGAGCGTGAGTTCCTCTTTCCTTTCTTCATTGCTTTGCTGTTGGAGACATGGTTTTGTTCTGCAGCCCCAGCTAGCCTCAAACTTGTCGCCCTTCTGCCTCAGCCTCTAGAGTTCCTGGGCTGATAAGAGTACTATCATATTCTCTCTCTCTCTCTAAATTAAATTTTATGTGTACGGGTATTTTGCCAGCATGTACGTCTGTGCACGCCATGGCATCCCTGGAAGCTAGAAGAGGGCACACAGGAGTTACAGCTTGTAAGCCACCTGTGGCCACTTGGAATGTAGTTCATGCAGTTCAGCATGCCTCAACACACTTAATCTCTTAATTTGAGCTCAAGCAGTATGAAAAAGAGTACTTGAAACAGTGATTGCAGTCTTAATTATATGAATTTACTGGTAACATCTTATGGTTTCCTGATTGTTTTAAGATCCCAGCTAATTTGCTACGCATTAGAAATATTTCATATCAAGCCGGTCGTGGTGGCACACACCTTTAATCCTAGTCCTTGGGAGGCAGAGGTAGGTGGATCTCTGTGAGTTTGAAGCCAGCCTGTTTTACATACTGAGCTCCAGGCCAGTTAGGGCTATAGAATAAGGTCCTGTCCACAGAAGAGGTTCAAAAGTGGCCTTAATCAGCCTTGGCTTTGGACCAAGTAATTTGAGAGTGTGTAGGAGGCCTCCTCTATCACAGATGTCATGATGAAAGTTAGCCAAAGTATCACCATTTGTAATTAACTTCCTTATGATAATTGCCCTTGCTGTGTTGTACTGGAATATGGACCCAGGTGGAATGGGTGGACAAGCTTAGCCAGATTTAGGTTCAGATGCTACTAACTGATCAGTTTAGGTAAGGCTTGGAATTGGTAACTAACACAGAATTGTATCTGATTGAACTTAAAACTGAATTCAGAACCACCTTGGTAACCATCAGGGCAGGGCAGGCAGGAGACCATTTTAAACACCAGTCTGACTTAAAACTGCCGTTTCAATCCAGACTTCTGGGTTTCTAAGCACTTGGCAGATGCAATGTGGAAGACAGCTATTCTAGAATTATGTCAGACAGTTTAAGCTAGGGGATGAAAAACTTTCTAATGTTCTTTCCCATCTGCACACAAGCTTGGCACTTTACAGTCTTCAGTTCTAAACTAAGTATTCTGTTCTTTTAGGTACAGCCCACTTAGTAGCATCTACAGATAGACAGAAGTAAAAGGTATATGTCAGTGGCTGTTAAGTTCCAGCAAATTGGTCATGTTCTTCCCCTTTCTCTTTCCCGAGAGTCCTCTGTGATAGAGGATGAAATTACACCGCCAGGTAGATTTTGGGTGTTTTTGAAGACAGTTATGGGTCCTGCCCGGTGCTGCTTGGCAAGCACTGAAGGACCCCTTGGACATTTGTTCATCTACAAGGGGTTCTTCTGAAAATACAACAGCCATGACATGCCTGAGAAGGGACAAGTCTGTGGCTGGAACCCTTCGGATGTAGATGTCAGAGAAGAAAACAAAATGAAACAGATCAAAAGCGTAGTCTTCAGTGAATCTTTTGCGTGCTGGAGCAAAGCTGATCTACTTTGCTCCGCTGCCTCTTCCCATTGCTTCATGAAAAGACAAGGAGACCGTAAACACTGAAGCAAACTCCTTAGGTTCTTGAACTGTAAGTTGTTGCTTCAGCCAAAGAATACAGCACCACTGTGGCCAGTTTAGAACACATGCCTACGACATCCTATATATGACAGCAGTGGAGTGAAGGGCGAGGGTCATTAATGCTTCTGTGCTGGTGTAAGGCTTCTACATTTCATGTTGAGCAGTGCAATAGTTGCTCCAGGTACAGAGCAAAAAAAAAAAAAAATAAGGCTAGATTACAAGGGTGATGCATGCAGTCTTTATCAGACCCACTGAAAGTTAATGTGGAGAAAGTTTAAAAAGTCCACAGACGGAACAACAAAATTTGGGGCTTTTGTTTGGCTGGTTTGGTTGGTTGGTTGGTTTTGGTTTTTTGAGATGGGGTTTCTCTGTGTAATCCCTTGGCTGTCCCAGAACTCACTTTGTAGACCAGGCTGGTCTAGAACTCACAGAGATTCACCTGCCTCTGCCTCCAGAGTGCTGGGATTAAAAGTGTACACCACCACACTTGGCTTGGAGCAACAGAATTTTTAAATATTCAAATAGTGCAAAAGAAGACAGGAAACATGAGATGGAAGACAAATAAAAACAGTATGATGGTTTATCTAAACCTATCCACCTTGGTGACATCATGTTAATAGAAAAAAAAAAAAACAACCACTTGACTAAAAGCAAAAAACCAGCACTGTGCTGCACATCTGTAATCCCAGCACTGAAAAGGCAGAGGTAGGAGGTTTCCTATAAATTAGAGCCTTCCCTGCTCTACATAGTAAATTTTAGGTCAGACAGCTAGAGTAAGATCCTACCTCAAAACTAAGAGAAGAAACAAAAGTGCCGTGATTAGAATAAGAATGGACCCATACACTCATGAGTTTGAATGCATGTCCCATAGGCACTTTAGGAGGTGTGGCCTTGTTGGAGGAAGTATTTTAGTCTGGGAAAGGCTTGGAAGTCTCATATATGCTCAAGTAACGCCCAGTGTGATACACACAGTCTCCTTCTACTGCTTCTGGGATTAAGATGTAGAAATCTCTTCTCCTTCTCCAGCACCATGTCTGCCTGCACACTGCCATGCTTCCCACCATGACAATAATGGACTAAACCTCTGAACTGTAAGCCAGTCCCGTCCAAATGTTTTCCTTTATAAGAGTTGCCGCGGTCATGGTGTCTCTTCACAGCAATAGAAACCCTAACTAAGACAGAAAGCAAGCAGGGATATCGGAATGAATTAAAAAGCAAAGCTACACTGAAAGCCGGCTTCTTGAAGGGATACGTAGCTAGGATGGAGACCATTTTGGTTGGATGGATGAGAGGATAGGAGGATGGAGGGACAGATGGATAAGAGGGAACATAGCACAGACTAAAACTGAAACTGAGTTAAAACGGAAGCTGCAAAACTGTAGGTCATGTGAGGATGGCTCCTTCATATTTATAAAGGAAATCCGTATCTCTTCAGCGTTAGACATCCTTTTCTACCACGTGCTGTAAGCATCTTTCCTGGGCATCATTATCTCAAGTTTCATTAGTTATCTCAAAACAGACTTAAAAGCTGGGCTTCAAGCCAGGCATGATGGCGCATTATTGTAATCCCGGGGCTCGAGAGGCAGACGCAGGAGGATGGTTGTATGCTGAAGGCCTAGCTGGTGAACACAGTTCCAGACCAGCTAGGGTTAAATAGTGAGTTCCTGTCTCAGAGTGAAGCAAAACAAAGCAAAATTGAAAAGTGCTACTCATAGAGAAGAACAGAAACTTGAAAGCAATGGAAATAACAAACAAACTACCTCATGTTCGGGGCTTACATAGATGTTATTTTTAGAATGAATATGTTTGGTTTGGTAAGACATATCTTATCAAAGTACACACCATTTTATGTAGTGCTCTGAAGGATTTCTGTGTGTGGAAAGCTGAAACCACTTAAAATATGTACCATTCTGTGTTTTTGTCACCACGTGTAAACAAAGCATTTATTCAACAGAATTCAGTGTTTGAAGGTTCTCTAATTCATCTCTGTGTGCGTAGCATTTTTGCATTGCGGGTAAATTTTCAGTGGAGCAACTTTCTGCATGATTAAAATCAGTGATCCAAACATAATGAAATCTATACACCTAAAAAAGATAATCAAGAGAGCAGACATGGGGTAAGATTATCAATCCTCGTTTTGAAAGACAGATGGGATGCACATTAAACATTGACAGGAGTCTACTGAGCGCATTTGAAAAACTCTAACTAGCAGTGTTTTCAAAGCAAAGACTCATGACCAAACCTTTGGCAGAGTACAGGGAATCATAAGAAAGAAGGGGCGTTAGTCTGATGAGGAAAGGAT
Source organism: Psammomys obesus (assembly GCF_907164565.1). Classification (NCBI taxonomy): domain Eukaryota; kingdom Metazoa; phylum Chordata; class Mammalia; order Rodentia; family Muridae; genus Psammomys; species Psammomys obesus. The sequence continues at coordinate 17,024,788 of NW_026596095.1, read as the reverse complement.
AGGAGCTCACAAGGACCAAACATATCTGGGCACAGAGTCTTTTCTGAGACTGACATCAACCAAGGACCATGTATGAATGTAACCTAGAACCTCTGCTCAGATGTAGCCTGTGGTAACTCAGTAACCAATTGGTTTCCCATAGTGAGGGGAACAAGGACTATTTCTAACAGGAACTCAATGACTGGCTCTTTGGCCTCCCCACCCCCCAAGGGAGGAGCAGTCCTGTTAGGCCACAGAGGAGAGCTTTGCAGCCAGTCCTGAAGATACCTGATAAAACAGGATCGGATGAATGGGGAGGAGGTTCCCCCTATCAGTGGACTTGGCAAGGGGCACGGTGGAGATGAGGGAGGGAGGGACTGGGAGGGAATGAGGGATCGGGACACGGCTGGGATACAGAGTTAATAAAATGTAACTGATAAGAAAAAAATAAAATTAAAAAAAAAGAATAAAAAATAAATAAACAAAAGTGGAAAATTCCAGGAAAAAAAAAAAAAAGAAAGAAATCAGTGATCCTCAGCTACTCACCTGGTTTATGGGTAGTTTTGACTTTGGCAGAATTTCTGCCAGAAACTATGCCCTAAAAGTGTTGTTTTTATAACAATACTAGGAAGGCAGAAATAAATAGCTTTTAGTTCACAGCTGTTCATGTGGATGGTCTTCTGTAAATCATCATCATCATCACCATTACCATCATTATATTTGTCCCTCTTATTATTTGAGATAGGGTCTGCATGTAGCCCAGACTGCAAGTCTAAACTTAAAAACTTTCCGACTCAGCCTTCCAAATTCCGGGACTATTGGTGTTTGACACTATTATGGTTAGTTTTAATGTCACCTTGCCACATATTAGAATCACCTAAATAGGGAGTTGCCCCTTAAGCAAGGTCCCAATTGCCTTGACTAATTGAGAAGACCCATCCCAATTGTGGGCAGTGCCATCTGGGATCAGCCCTGATAAAAGGGACATGGAGAATGGCTGGCAAGTTCACTTATCCTGTTGTTGCTGCTGATTCCTTCCCTCTCTGGTGTCAGAAGCAGCATCTCCAAGCTTTTGTCCTGGACCATGGGTCAGCAGCTCTTTGGGAACTGTCTGGGATGCTGAGGCACTAGCCTTGTGAACTGCTTGTCAGCCGCCAACTCCCTACTGAGAGATGCTGTAGTGGGACTACTCCAACTGCCTAGCCACCTGTTGGTTCTTTTCCTTGGAGAACCCTGACTAACAGAGACTCCATGCACCAACATTTTTAACTGGTAACTACTCCAGCTTGCAGCTGCTTCATTTCTTGCTCTTGCTCTCTCTCCCTCTCTCTCTGTCTTTTTCTTTTCTTTAGGAATTTTTTTCCCTTAGTTTTGTAATTTTTTTTTTAAATTTCCCCCTTTTGCTTTTGCTCTCCCTTCTTCTTTAAAACAAAACAAAACAAAACCTTTCTTTCTTAATAATGTATGAGTGTTGCCTACTGTGCATTGCCTGGTATCATTGGAAGTCAGAGGAGGACGCCGGATATCCTGAAATTGGAGTTACAGACAGTGGTAAGACTTTCGGTGGATGCTGGTCTTGAAGCGGGGCCCTCTGCAAGAACAACACATGTTCCTAACTGCTGAGCCATCTCACCAGCCTCTTGATTATTTTCTTTATAGTCACTTTGTCCTTTCGTTCTGGATAACATGCAGATTTTTCGGTATGACTCAGTATGTCTATTATATAATAGGAACCATAACTCTCCTGGAGAAAAGTTTCCATTTCACGAGAAAAATGGCAGTGTGCGCCGAACAGCATCGAAATAAATCATCGTACTTTGGCTCCTATGTCTTTCATATCGTTGAGTGAAGGGAGTGGAACAGGAGCGGGCGGCTGGTTCTTTTAGTGCCCAGGTTTCACAAGGGTAAGAACTGTATTTCAGATACAACTAAAGTGCACCTGGGCCTGACTTTAGATGATCGATTATGGAGTCTGGAGCGATGGTAGGAAGAGATGAGCTTTGTAAGCCCTGGGAACAAATGAGCATGTGCAGTAGCTGGGATACTTGTACACTGGTAAAGGGATGTATACAGCATATGGCTAGCTGGCATTCTGTGTCGGAGGGAAATATGTCCACACGGTTAGCTCAGCCTCCCTTAGAAAGATGCCTGATTCTCTTGCCTTCGAATATGCTTTGGGGTCTTTGGCCTTATCGAATGAATGTGAGAAGGCTGAGTGTGGTTTTGGAGACTGGGATCTTCTCAGAGGAAAGTAAGCTGCTGTCCTGGAGTGGCCTCTGGAACGGTTCTCACGGTAAGGCCTGGAGGCATCCTGCTCACAGGGCAGATGGAGTACGCCGCTGTAAGCCCGTGAGCTAGGTGTTCTGGAAGCAAGCCTTCTGCCTGAATCCCTTAGTCAAATGGTGGGCGACTGCATTCTCCGCCAATGTTCTGCTGTAACCACACAGCACATTCAGAACCAGCAACCCTTAGCCAGGGCTCTTCTACATTCCCAGCTTGGCAGAGGGACACTGGCCTATCACCCTAGCCCTCTGGAGGCTAAGTTAGGAGAACTGCAAGTTCCAAGGTGTCCTGGGCTATATGTGAAGTTTCAGACCAACCTACGCTTCTTAGTAAGATCCTACCTCAGAAAACAGAAAAAAAAAAAATAAATCTAAGGACGCTATAAAATAATAAATATTTGCCATTTTCCACCCCCAGTTCTGGGAAGCATTTGTTGAACAGCAATAGGAATACAGCAGCCCGAATATGATGTTCCAGGTAGCTAAGGTTGAAAAAAAAAAAAATCTATAAAATCAAGCCATGAGTGAGCTGGGCGGTGATGGCACATACCTTTGATCCCAGCACTTGGGTGGATCTTTGTGAATTCAAGGCCAGCCTGGTCTACAAAGGGAGTCCAGGCCAGCCAGGGCTACACAAAGAAACCCCATCTCAAAAAAAAAAAAAAAAAAAAAAAAAGAAAGAAATAAAGAAAAGAAAAATCAAGCTGCAACATCTTAGCATCTCACAAGAGACTGTAGTTCTTGTGAGTCTTCATGGGTTCAGTGGGGCTGGGCTGTCTTCCCGTAAGAGGGGTCTTTCCTAGTGAGCTAGGAGTCTGTCTGTATCATCTTCAGTTTCATCATCTCCTGTTCAGCAGCCTGGGAGATGTGTCTTACCTGGGAGACAAGACATAATCCCTGTTATGCACTGACTTTTATATCTCTGGATTTGCTTAACCGTTAATGCTCCATTGGCAGAATCAAGGCCCTGGTCTTAATGTAAGGTAGAGATGAGGAGAAGCTGTTCGTACCATCTATCACACCGGAGGTGGAGTGGCAGAGGGAGCTTTGTGAGCTCTTCCGGCTGGCCGGCGGTGCCAAGTCTGACTTGCTGACACTCCACTGATTACACTGTCCATGGTCGTCTTTTTCCACAGAGGCTACTGGAGGTCAGATTGCAAAACAAGCTTTCTTCATTGCTTAGATGGGGATGAAAACCACAAGAGACACAAAGCCTCCCAAGACAGGCTAATCCCCATGTAACAGAAATGAAGACAGCCACGAGGATCCCAGGCCCATCTCTCTGACAGGCCCAGGGCTTGAGGAGTAGAAGGCACCAAGCGCCAGCAACTCACTTGTAAAAGCAATCAAAAGCAGGTGTCCATTTTGACTTGTATTTGATTGTTCTGGATGGAACTTTTGTTTTTAATCAACAAAGTTGGTATCTCATGTTTGAAAACCTTTCTTTTAAACATGGACCAGATTGCTTAGTGGAGAAAGCCACCTGCCACCAATCTTGATGAGATGAATTTGATTCCTGGGACCCACATGCGGAAGGAGAGAACTGACTCCCGAATGTTGTTCTCTTATTCTACAACAACACAAAATAAATAAATGTTAAAAAAAAAACAACTCTTTAAAAACCAAATATAAACCTCTGTTCAGCCAAATAAAGTGTTTGTTACTTACGAACAATGTAGCATTATTCTACAATATTCATCCATACAGAAAGGGACTTAATCAGGCCTAGGAATTTGCGATATTGATGGAGGCAAGTTTACAAGTCCAGAAAATTCAGGGAAGGTGATGTACGTAAATTACCTTTCACCTCATGTACTGGAGTTGAGCAAACTCTTAAAGGTCAGTGGCAGATCAACATCATCCTAGTGGTTCGTACTTGAGAAAACAAAAGATGTGGTGTAACTTTGAAAAAATGAGAGAAAGAGAGGAGAGAGAGATAGAGAAGGGAGACAGAGAGAGGAGGTGGGAAGAGGAAGACAGAGAGAGATAGACAGAGAGAGAGAGAGAGAGAAGGCAGGGGTGGGGGACAAAAAGAGAACTAGCTAGCCTGGCTTTACTCCCGAGCTTGCTCATTTTATTTCCACAATGTTCTCTCTGCCTAATTCTTCTCATCTGTAAATTGGAAAAAGAGAGATTATACTGCTAGTGAGTGTGTGTTCGTGTGTGTGTTCGTGTGTGTGTGTGTGTGTGTGTGTGTATGTGTGTGTGTGTGTGTGTGTGTGAGACAGGGTAGTCACGGGGGATAGTACATTCACAGAAGTCTCTCACAGACATGAATACTCACCTATCCTTTGCTTTCTTCTGGAAAATTGGGAGATAAGTTCTCTCAGACCTGGAACAGACAACGTTTCTTCACTGTTTTTATATTTTGGAGTTCGTGTTAGGCTCTTTTCCCATTACCTGCTAACGGTAAAAGATAGTAATGCACTTGAAGTTGGGGAGGGGGTATCTCTTTATATTACCCCCAAATCTCACTAAAAACCTTGATCTCAGCCTGGTGCAGTGGTGCATGCCTGTAATCCTAGCATTCAGGGAGGCAGAAGCAGGCAGATCTCTGTGAGTTTGAGGTCAGCCTGGTCTACAAAGGGAGTCCAGGACAGCAAAGGCTACATAGAGAAATCCTGTTTCAAAACAAAAACAAACACCCCTCCCCTCAAAAAATAAACAACGCTTAAAAAGTCCTCTCTGTATTGAACTGAGGTAAACGTATTTGAAGATGGGACAAGTTTTGCACAATGAGCCATTTTCATGAAGCACTGTTTCTTCTAAAGATTCCGTAGGTGGGGACTGGAGGAGTGTCTCACTGGGTAAGAGTCCCTGGCGTTCCTGTAAAGGCTGGGCAGACTGCACATGCCCACCAGCTCCGCATTGTGGAGCAGAGACAGATTCCAGAGCTAGCTGCTGAGTTTCAGGTTCAGTGAGAAACACTACCTAAAAAATAACATGGAGAGAGATAGAGAAAGATGCCTGGAGCTGTCCTCTGACCTTGGCATGCAGGGTCCTGGGTGCAGGCATCTGCACATCTGTGTGTACGCAGCACACACACACACACACACACACACACACACACACATACACACACACACACACACAATAAAGATTTTACATGAAAAAAAAATCCCAGTGATCTGTAAACAATAAAGCATGTAACAGTTAAAACTGTATTGTGCTGTAAAAATCTGTGACTTCCCCTGCTCCCCTTTCTTGAGATTCTCAATGATGATAATTATTTTGATGATAGTTATTTTATACTTTAAAGCACAACACTTAAATGAGAAGCTGTAGGATAGTAATATCAATGTGAGTACCAGAAATGTTCACTATGAACATTTATTTATTTAGGTATTTATTTATTATTTTAAGACAGTCTCTCGAAGTCTTGGCTGCCCTGGTACTTACTATACAGTGATAGTTGTCTTTGAACTTATGATGCACAATTCTCTTGCCTCGGTTTCCCAAGTGCTAGGATTTATAGGCGCACACCCTAATGCCTGGCTCCATTATCTTATCTTTAAGCGTTAGGTTCTAAATGTACTTCTAAGCCGGCTATCAGATATCATCCCACAGTTTTCACTGGGACTGAACATGCTCCTCCTAGCTGGATATTTGCGTTGAAAGAAGTGGCCTTTGTCATCGGCAGAGCTGGAGGTTGCCTTGTAGAGTTTAAAAGAGGTCACTAATTTGGAAATGCTCTATGAAAGAGATCTAGAATTGCTTGTTGGGACAAGTCAGTCACCATGCTGGCTTAATTTCTATGTTTAAAGGTCATTTGTTCTATGTATGTTATTTGAGGGCTAAAGATTTGATGCTCCTTTGGGTATTATGGGTGAATGCAGAGAGATGAGTTTTATCAAGTGATGTGAAATAATAAGTAAGTGTTGCCTACACAGTTTCCCTCAGATAGTTAGCTGAGAGAGTTTCCATCTCATTATCTATGATATACACTTGGGGGAATGCTTTTTCTGGCACTGGAGGCATCTTGTGGATCAAGACACGCTATCACTATAATTCAACATGTGCTCTCATTGTGATTTTAATTGTGCTTTCAAGTTTAAAAGGAAGCAAGTTTAAAAGGAACCTCTACTGTCCACTTAGCACATTTGAAGGCTGGCCTCAGACTCACAGAGATCCACCTGCTTCTGCCTCCTGAGCACTGGGATTAAAGGTGTGTGACACCACCTCCTGCTAGGCCTTTTTTTTTTTTTTTTTTTTTTTTTAATGTCATTTAGACTCTCTGGCTCTTATATTCTTTTGGCCTCCTTTTCTGTGGGGTTCCTTGAGCTTTGAGGAATGGATTTGAAGAAGACATCTCATTTAGGGCTGAGTATTCCAAAGCCTCTCACTCTAAGTGTCTGATTGTGGGTCTGTATATTTACTCCCGTCTGCTGCAGGAGGAAGCTTCTCTGCTGATAGCTGAATAAGACACTGATATATGAGTATAGCAGAGTATCAATAGAAGTCTCTTTTTTTGCTTGTTTGTTTTTTGAGACAGAGTTTCTCTGTGTAACAGCCCTGGCTGTCCTGGACTTGCTTTGTAGAGCAGGCTGGTCTTGAACTCACAGAGATCTGCCTGCCTCTGCTTCCTGAGTGCTGAGATTAAAGCTCTGCACCACCACGCCCAGTTTAGGAGTTGTTTTATCACTACTTTTTTTTTTTTTCTTTTTTAGATGGCTATTATTTGGTTTTACTCCAGGTCCTTGGGATATTTAGTCTTGGGTTCTTGGTCACCCCGTATTCGGTATGAGTTTCATTTGGTGGAGTGAGCCTTAGGTCAAATCAGTTATTGCTTGGTTACTTCCACAGGCTTTGTGTTACCATTGCACCAGCATATCCTGCAGGCAGAATACCACTGTAAAGGGTTTGTGGCTGACTTGAAGTTTCCATTTCTCTTTTGATAGCATGCAAAGTACGTTCCCGCATCAAAGACACTGGCACAAAGGAGTGAAATCTCTTTGTAGGCACTGGATTGGCATCTCCGTTTCTAATGAATTGTATAGAATGAAAACCTAGCCATTAGGTTAAGCGGTAACAACTGAACTGTTACTTATGCCTTCTGCAAAATCAGCAGACATAGTTGTCCAACATATACTTGAACTCCACAGGTGTGTGTGTGTGTGTGTGTGTGTGTGTGTGTGTGTGTATGCTTTTATTCTTTTTCTTTTTCTTTCTGGATGTGGTTTTATTGGTATTTAGCAAAGGGTAGGGTTTGCTGTTATATCGGTTTTTTGTTTCTTTTTTGAGAAAGAACTTAGGGTTGACTGGGTAGGGAGAGGGAGAGAATCTGGAAGAACTTGGGGAGAAGACTATGATCAAAATATATTTGAACTTGAAAATTGTTTTAAATAATGAAAAAATCTAATAACAAAAAGCAAAAAAACCCCAGAACATATTATTATCATTATCATTATCATTATTATTATTATTTTATAAGAAAATCCGATCCATAGAAAAGCAGAATATATAAAAAAACATTCTGCCAGATATGGTGGTGCACACCTTTAACCCCAACACTCAGGAGGCTGTCTCAATAAGTTTGAGGTTGGCCTGATTTACAAAGCAACAATATTCCAGAGCAGGCAGGACTGCACAGTGGGACCCTGTCTCAAAAACACACAACAAAACACACCTTCTTTTGACCCTGAAGTTACGTTGGTGCTTTTTCTTCTAGGTGTTCTAGCTTGTATTATTTTGATAATAAGCAGCTATATATTCAGGGTTAAATTGTTCATAACTAGCAGTTAGTTATTGATAGTTTTGCCTCATTTCCTTTTACATAGTAGGGGGTATTTTCATTTGTATGAAATCTGTAGAAAAATTTTGAAGAGGAGAATGGAAACATAGCATGACAACATATTTTTCTTATGTCAATAAACATTTGTGTTTGAAATTAAACGTTTCTGCCTCAGCTTCTGCTTTCTTTATCTCCATATTCTTCCTTATTGCCTCCTTATTCTTATTCTTCTTATTATTTAGAGATCAGTAAATTCTGTACCACAAAGCAGGGATAGTCAATGGCTCAACAGAGGTTACTATGGCTTTTTCACAGTGCGTGTGAAAACATACCTGTGGATCAGGTAGGCCTCGGCTTACTTTTTTATCTGTTTTACTTGGGTTCTTATACCTCTGTCTCCCTTCACCCAAATCTCTTCCAACACCCCAACACCAGGTAGGAGAAAAAGGTTAGTGGGGAGAAAGGACATAGTTCTCTTTTGGCTACTTCCTGCTGTTTAGGGTCATTGGATTTTTGGGGGCAAGTCCAATCTTTGTTTCAGGATATGTCCAACTTCTCATCTACCTGCAACAGCAACAGCTAGGTGCGGCCAGGGGGAGATGGGGAGTGGCAGCACCCTTTTTCCCCTGAGTGCCTCCATCCCTCCATCCCTCTTGGCTCTGGCTTTTATTACCTCTCAGAGTCCCCGGAATTAAACTATCTGAAGCTGGCAAAGATCACACCCCTCTCAGAGCTTGCACAAGAAAAATAGCCTGCTGCTGAGGACAATCTGGAGCAGCCCGTATCCCACACCTGGGATTAAAACAAAAACGTGTTTACAGAACATAACTGAGTTTTTAAAGACAACCAAACTCTCACTACATTTCTCTCTTTTAGTCCAAAATTTTTTTCTTTTCCTCTAACATAAATGAGATTTGTTGTTGCTTTCTTAAAAGGAGATTATCAACAAACCAAATGCTTTTCAAATCAGTGGTCAAGTTTTTGTTGTTGTTTGTTTGTTTGTTTACTTGTTTTTCTATGACCAGGTCACTCTCGGCTGTTGTCTGGAACAGCTTGTGTTTTTTACTTCTGAGCCTGGAGTGGGACCCCAAAGCTGCTTCCTAATGGCAAGAGGTTACCTCATATGTCCTTCCTGGACCTTGCATTCACTAGTCCAATGACATCTTTTACCACAGTGTCTACAAACCCAGAAAAACCTAGGCATTCTTTTGGAGAACTCACGGCCACCAGAAACGTTATCTTTGCCTCTCTGGAAGAAAGTACCGTATTTATCACAGTTAATGCAATTTTGAGCCATTTTGAGCTTTGAGACTTTTAGTGACTTGGTCACAATATCTTTTCAAATGACCAAATTTACCACAATTGAAGCACTGAACATGTTTTATCTAAGGCTTTTGATGGCTGCTGGGAAAGCTAATTAGGTGATCTCCTAACTGGAGGCTGATCCTCTGGCAGCTCAGTTGGGTCAAGATTAACCCTTTTTCTCAAAATGGGCTATTTTTCTTTTAACCCTTTCAGCATGTATGGCCTTCTGCTCCTCCCAGTTTCCCCAGCCTGCACAGGGGCTGTGGGAACTTGGTGCCAAAAGTACACAGAGCAGCCCAAGCTGGCAATTTCAGGAAACTCTGGCTCTCAGTTACCAGGTCTGAACTCGTCTGTTCTCCCTTTTCCAGCAGCGCTACTCACATCACCAGTGATTCCATCTCTACCCATAAACTCTCTAGTTGTAGAGCCAACTCTGAAATTCTTTCAAAATATGGGAGAATTGAACCTTCTGATTTTCCTATTTCATTCAATTTTTGTTTCTCAGACTCCTCCATATCCTCTTGCAACTTTTCCAATTATTCAATCGTTCTCTCAACCTTTTGTGAAATGGAATACGAGAAGATGAAGCAAAAACAGAAAATCCCCCACCCCCCACCCCCGGATCAAAGTAGGAGAGAAACCACCACCAGCAGCCACAGCGAACCTTTTGTTGGCGCCATGAAACAGCCTATTAATCTCTTCGTACTCCGCAGTCTCCTCTACGGCATTACAAAACAGATTTTCCTTCATTCCAAGCCCTACATCCAGAGTCATTTGTTGCTGTGTATTTATTGATCTGTTTTATTTGGGGTCTTATACACCTAACTTTCTTCCAACCCTTATGTACCCTAATCCCTTCCCCCTCCAAACAGTAGGTAGGAGAGAAAGGAGGTTAGAGGGGAAAGGGGAAGCATGTATCTCTTTAGACTACTTCGTGCTGTTTAGGGACATAGTTCCTCAGGACAGGTCCAATTTTCATAGTCAGGATCTCCAGAAGCCCAGCAGTTCAGCTCCACCAAACCAGCAACCAGCAATGGCAAACGAAGCAGCAGAACAAGACAGCAGCAGCAAGGAGAACAGCAGAACAAGACAGCAGCAGCAAGGAGAGCAGCAGAACAAGACAGCAGCAGCAAGGAGAGCAGCAGAACAAGACAGCAGCAGCAAGGAGAGCAGCAGAACAAGCTGCCTTCTTCCTCAGCCCTCCCTTGTTCTTCTCTGGCCTCTGGTATTTATTCCCTCTCACAGTCCCCAGAACTAAATTATCTGCAGCTGGCAAAGATCATGCCCCTCTCAGATCCCACACAAGGCAAATAGTCTGCTGCTGTGGACAGTCTGAAGCAGCTCCATATCCCATACCTAGGATTAAAACATGTTTCCATAACATAACTGAGTTTTTAAAGAAACCAAAACTCCCACTACAGGTAGGATATAAAATGGTCCCTTTAAGCAAATGATTGGAATCCAGCTCTCTTGTGAACCTTACTGCTCTTTCCTCTCCATTCCATTTATTGCAGGGCTCACAAGGTTGATATCTTCACGGTTGCTCTGTCACATTATCTGCACCTGTCATGACTATTAACATTGTTTTCTCTGATTGATCTTTCTTATGAGTGTTTACAGAGAATACATAGTCAAGATTATAGTGTAAGACAGAATGTTGTGATTAAGAATCAAAACATGTTACAAAATGGCAACTCATGTGTGTTTTGTGGACATTGTATTTTTGGCTGTATATTTTTAACACTACTATTACATTTTTCTGTTTTGTTTTGTTTTTTACTTAACATTTTCAACAAAATGCTCAGAGACAAGTACTAATTGTCCAGTTAGGTTTGGCTTACATGTCAGATTGTTTGAGGTCTCAGTCTTTTTGTTTTTGTTTGTTTGTTTTTGTTTTTCAAGACAAGGTTTCTCTGTAACAGCCCTGGCTGTCCTGGAACTCACTCTAGACCAGACTGGCCTCGAACTCACAGAGATCCTCTTGCCTCTGCCTCCTGAGTGCTTGGACTAATGGCGCACACCACCACCCTCAGCTCTGAAGTCACATTCTTAGTGCAATGCTGTAAGGGGCAGAGGAAGCAGAAAACCAACAGGGCTGAAATCCCATCTGCACTGCATTTTCCTTTATTTTATTTCACTTTATTAAAAATACAATTCTGGAGCCAGACATAGTGTCTAGGAGTGACCATTATAGCCCCTAATCCATAGGTGCATACATGCAAGTATCTCAAAGGTCATTCTTCTCTGCACAGGACCTCCTTCACTTTCATCACTGACTCCTACCGTGCGCCCTCAGGCTGTGTGCAGTCCCCTGAAAATTTTCCCATTTTTCCAAGTTCTTATGTTCTGGGGCACAGGAAAGCCTACTCTGCTGTGCCCAGTGTCGTCTGTGTAATCTACATAGCTGTCTTTCCTGAAAGGCCTCACTTTATCTAACCCAGGAGATTTCCACATCTTTCCTCTAAAGGACCACTGGGCTGCCCTAAGGGCTTGTAAGTCTTTCCACATTGGCAGACACACTGTTTCCCTTTCACAATCTGTCAGAGTCTTCTTGGTTTCCATGACCCTGGGTCTTTCTCAGAACTCTTCGTTAGGTTCGGAAGTGGTCTGGTGTGAGGCGAGACGTTCCAGTTTTCCTCAGCAGCACCCCTAGTACATTATATCTGTCATGGCTCTATTGGATCTCCAAGTGATCTCCATTTTAAAATCTTAAATACAGGAATGAGCTCATCTACATTTTGCTACCTCCTGGCGAGTCCTTCTCCCTAAGGAGGAGCAGAGAACAATCAATCCAGTTGTTGAAGTAGTGGAGAAAAAGGGTCATGTTAGAGGAGGAAATACTGGAAAATAGGACAATGTCTCCGTATTTTAAAAGATCTGCCTTTTCATTCTCATTTTGTTAGGCTTAACTGGTACCTTCATAGGAATCATTTGTTCAATTTGGAATAATGTAGGACCACTACTAAAAAGACTGCAGTTTGGCGCATTCCCGGTGATAACCCTCTGTAGCAGGTCACCACGCTGTGGTTGTGAAATTATGCCAGAGATGATTAGCCCAGGGCTATTAGCACTCTGGACTTGTCAGGTGTGTGGTCAGGTGTCTGGCTGTCAGCCAAGGGATTTAAAGCCACAGGGCGATGCCTTTCCAGATGCAGTTTCTTTGTGGAGTTGCATGTTGTCCTACACGGGTTGAGGGTGAGTGTCAGGATTGTTTTGTTTGACGGCATCTTGGCCTTTTGACTCTCTCCCTTTGAGCTGCTTTTACAGTATCCTGGGGTATCAGGGAGGAGGAGACAAGTCAGCCTCAATACCACCGTCTTTCTCGTTCTGGTTGATCCTATGTGCTATCTGCTGAATATATCACTTTCAGAAATTTGGAGAGTCAGAGAAAGGCTGAAAGTATTTCTGATTTGGGAAAAGCACTTGTGTGTATGTGTGGCTCCCCTCCGTTTAGCTTTGTCCTTAAAGCCTGGTTTAGATGCAGGGGCGTGTTCAGATGTTAAGCAAACAGTCTGGTGATTTTTTGTGTATGTGCACCCCCCACATAAACAGAGCTTTGATCAAAGCAGACACTATTTCACAACCCCGGGCAGTTGTCCTGTGCCCCTCCTCAGGCCTGCACTCCTTCAGGTCACTGCCACTTTGACATCTAGCATCCCTGTGGTGTGCTCTGTGATGTTTTAGACTCTTTCTCTTCTGACAGCTGGTCTCACCATTGCCAGAAGATGAAGGAAGCAGCCTCTGGCATTGTTGAATAAATGTCTGCTCTCCTGTTCTGTCTTTTAGAGCCATTTTGTTGTTGTTTTGTATTGTTTTTTGGTTATGATCTCAGTATGTCAACCATCATGGCTCAGAACTTCCCATCCTTTTGGCCTCCTAGGTTCTGGAATTGTAGGAATGTGCCAATAAACCCTACTAGAGGGCAGTTTTCATGCACAGGCCTATGACTGCTGCTACTTTTCTAAGGCCAGGAGACTAGGCAAGAACTCCTACAATGGAAGAAATGCAAATGCTTAGGAGAGAAAGGGTCAAAGTATAATTTGACCTGTTTGGGTTCTAGGTTGTCAGCTGCCTTTGGCTGAAGCCAATGATTTCTCCAAGGAGGCCTTAATTTATGAATAAAAAGGAGGTTGTTACTGATTCTAAGACAATGTCCTTTTGCTCAGTACTAGTGTCACTGCTATAGCCCATGGCTAACAATAAGGACATGGGTTCAGGTTGTAATTAGTGCTCTGGCCCGAAGAACATTGTTAGAGCTGTGTAGACACTGAGACATAAAGATTAGACATACTTGCTTTGTGTTATGGAGATTTCTTTAAGGGTTTCTAAAGTTAGCCAGTGCAGAAGTTTTAAAATGTCCCTCACAAATTCATGTGTGAGCAACTTGGTCACCTGAACAATGATATTGTGGGGCAGCATTCTTTCAGGGTGATCAAACCTTTAAGACCAGAGCAGTGGCTTTTCTTTCTATCTTTCTTTTTTTCTTTCTTTCTTTCTTTCTTTCTTTCTTTCTTTCTTTCTTTCTTT
>NW_026596095.1:16899702-17010954 GCF_907164565.1 Psammomys obesus | reverse complement strand
TTTCTTTCTTTCTTTCTTTCTTTCTTTCTTTCTTTCTTTCTTTCTTTCTTTTCAGAGCAAGCTTTGTCAGGTTTATTCTTTCTTTCACCATGTCAGGACCCAGGCAGAAACCCTTACCAAATGTTGAGCATGTGCCAGCACCATGCTCTTGGCTCCCCCCTCCCCTACCTCCAGAATCATGATCTAACCAACCTTTACAAATACCCAGTTTTAGACATTCAGTTATAGCAACAGAAAACAGACTAAGCCTTCAAGAGAAGGCTGGTTCTTTTGCTATGTTTTCTGGCTGTTTATAAAAATGGTTCATGGAGACAGTGGGTTGAAGCAATCTAGCGTAATAGATATTAAGGTAATCCCAATGTGGTTTTTGCAGGAGTTGATACAAACTGTTGAAAAACAGGTCTTAACATAAGCACTGGGGTATATCAACGTTTGCAGGTGAAATGCTGGTGGTTCTGTGAGTACAGACAGCAATAAGAGGAAACATGTTGATTGTGGGGTATGAACTTGGCCAGCTTTGCCATGATAGAAGTTGCACGTCCACATTTTGCTTTGGACTTCCTCGACACAGACCACATTAAACATTTGCATGCTCCTGGAACACCTCTGGGGTTCTGTCTTGCTGAACTCATTCTTTTTTTTTTTCACTGTTATGCCTCGTTTTTTTGTCCCTCCTTTCTTCTTTTCTTCCTCCCTCACTGTCTGTATCTTTCTGTCTTTTCTTTTTCAGACAGGGTTTCACTATGTAAAAACCTTGTCTGGCCTGAGAATACAAATACACATCATTCCCTGCAGTGTTTCTGGCTGTTTGTCTGTCTCTTTCTCTTCTCTTTCTTTCTTCTTATAATATGTTGGATTTTTCACACAGCACTTTAGTAATTTTAGTACTTTTCGGTGGTTTTACATCTTAAGAACTAGACTGGCTCAGTGATCATTTCTTAGTCATCAAAAGTTGCTCTGAATATTAGATTCTTGTGATAGAGCACCGTGACCAAGGCAACCTATAGGAGAAGAGTTTATTTGGGCCTATGGTTCCAGAAGGATGAGAACCCATCATGGTGGGGAGGCATGGAAGCAAGCCGCAGTCATGGTGGCCAGAACAGAAAGCTGAGAGCTCACATTTCCAAACACTAGGTCAAAGCAGAGAGCATTCTGGAAGTAGGCAAGGCTTTTTATTCTCAAAGCACCCCTCTCCTCAGCCCTGTGACATATGTTCTTCAGCAAGGTGGCATGGCCTAAGCCTTCCCAGAGAACTCAACTGGGGACAAAGTATTCAAATATTGAATCGATGGGGGAACATTCTCATTCAAACCACTACAGAAGGGTTTATTTGGCTCACCTATTTAGAATATGGTCCACCATAGTGGGAGGAAGACACAGCAGCATGAATATTAGGAAGTTTGTTACATTGTGGCCACAACAAGAGAGAGATGGGTGCTGGTGCTCAGCTTTCTCCATTGTACTCTGCCAGGAACCCCAGTCCAAGAATGGCACTGCATCTCTCTCCCTTAATTAGTCCAGTCTAGGAATTCCCTCAGAGACAGGCCCAGTGGTTCGTCTCCCACGTGCATGTACTTGTGTCTCTCTGTGTTAATACATATGTATGTCCTTTGGTGCCTGTAGAGGTCAGCATAAGGCATTGGGTCCCCTGGAGCTGGCAGGTCACCTGATGTACATGCTGAGCACTGAGCTCTAATCCCCTGGTAGAACAGGAATTCTTCTTAACCATGGAGCCATCTCGCTTGCCCCTCCTTGCTGATACTTGATCCTCTCAAGCGGAGAGTCAAAATTCCGTGCCAAGTCCATCACTTTTAGTTTCACCACTTACTGGCTTTGTGAACTCTTTAAACAGAACACTGTGTAACGAGAACACCTTAGCACTCCAGTCTCTGACACAGGGACGGTTACAGCTTGTTTTATGCTAAGTCAAGGGTGGCCTTCTCCCACTTCTGGCATTTGGTAGAAACTTCTCCTGGTCTTCAGGGTGAGCTTTTTATCTTCTATGAGAGGGTCAGTCTGGTATGGTTGTAAGAGTAGACACAGGAGAAACTCAGGAAAACAGAGTTTATCACACAGGCATTAGGGGAAGAAGACATGGCATGCATGCCACCCTGGGGCCATGAGGAAAAGACACCAGGACGTCAGGGCACAGGAGACAGGAAATGGTGGAGGGTGGCGTCAGAACATTTGCCTCTGCAGGAAAGACAGGTCAGAGCAGGGCAAACAGTGTGGGTTTGTTCATTTCAATCATTTCTAGGGGTGCTGAGTTTAGGGGTGTCTTTGGTTGCCCGGACTCCTGTCCCGGGATGGTTAGGACAGAGGACTCCTGCTCCCTGACACAGGAGGAGCAGAGAACTGCTGTTCTGGATTGGTTGGTTTGCGCGTCTGCAGATACCTTTGAACCACACTGCTTTGCCTACTCGGAAAGCAGTTTCTCCCCATCCTTTTGTAAAAAAAGATGTTGCAATATCACACTGTGTCTGCGGCGTAGTGACAGTTCGCTCAACAGCAGACCACACAGACCACGGCAATGCCGTAACAGAACTGAAGGATCCTGCCGTCTAGTGAGGTTCTCGCCACCCTAGGAGCAGCGTGTACTCACACACTTGTGGCCATGACTGGTAACTTAGTGTGCTGTCCAGTTCACCACAGTTATGGACAACGGGGAGTACTTGATAACCCACTTTGTTGCTGGATTATGCACTCACGATACTGTATTTTTATAATTAATTTCAGAACGTGCTGTTTGTACTTACCTGGAAAGGAATTTATTGCCAAAACAGTATGCTGCGCTCTGCCGGCAGCAACGGCATGTATCTTGATTTGACCCCATTTCTTGATTGTATAAGGGGCCTTTTAGAGTGACTGCCCTGTGCCCTCTAGGTTTACACCGGGACTTTCCGTGATGTCTGGGCTATGGGCAGTACGCGTCTCAGAACTGTCCTCCACCATTAGGTGGTGCCGATGCTTGACTGAACAAGGCATGCTCAGTGCGAGGCTCCGTCAGGCTTGTGGAACAGCATCTAGGTCAGGCCTTGAACCCTCAAGGCACTTCTTCGTCTATGCCTCCTGACTTCCAGTCAGCGTGCCTGTGGTTGAGGCTGCTCCTTGCCGAGATGGTGGAAAGCCGCCACCTGGTGAGCAGGTCTCACCAGCTGGAATCGGGTAATTTTACTATTTAGCAGTGTACTTTTCTGATCATGGGCAGTATTTCGATCACCCATAGGTTTTGTTTGTTTCATGAGGCCTCAGTCGCATACTGTTTTACAAAGCATGCACCCCAAGTAGGTCTTTAATAAACATAATCTTAATCTGAGTAATAGTTATTTATTATGTCTGGCCTTTGTTTGTTTGTTTGTTTTGAACCAGAATCTCATCTGCATGTCTGGAATGTATGTGTAGCTGACTTTGACTTTAAACTCCTGATCCTCTTGCCACAGCCTCCCAAGCATTAGGATTGTAGGCATGCTACCTCCACATCTAGTTTATGTGGTGGGAGTGAGTCCAGGTTTCATGCATTGTAGGCAAGCATTGTATCAACCGAGCTGGGTCCAGCCTTAGGGTGATAGTTATGAAGAAATCACGTTGTTGCAGGAACTGCATGAGAAATATCTCTTGATCAGAATTAGTCTCGAGTCTCGTGGGTCTGCGTGGGTGGGAAATCTGGGCAGGCCGCCAGATGAAGATAACCATTTCAGTTAGACTTAAGGATGGAGGAAGGCTTTATTTGGGCTCACAGTTTCAGAGCGGTGGTGGGTCTACAGTACTGGGATGGGTATGGCAGAAGAGAATGGATCACATCCCATCGGTCAAGAAGCAGAGAAGCATGATGCCTGTGCTTAAGCGCTTTCTCCATTTTTCTCCTTTACTCTGTGTGAACCCCCAGCTTGTGTGCTGGTGAGGTCCACCTTCAGGACAGGTCTCCCTCAAATGTCCTCACAGGCAAATCCAGAGTATGGTTTCCTAACTGTGGGTCTCTCATTCCAAGACAGACAAGATTAACAATCTTGTAGCGCTGTGAGATGAATAATTAGAGCCTCCTCCTATGGAAGCACATGACAAGAGCTCCAAACTCATAGTTGGAACTCCAGGCTTCCAGAGGAAAGGATGCCAAGGATGAGACTGCAGGGTGAGTTGGCATGAGGCAGGGAAGCAGAGGAGGGAGTGCAGGGCAGTGTCAGTAGCTCACATCGATCAGGGTTTGGGGAACCAAGAAGAGGCAGGCCAAGGGCCGAGGCTAAAGAGGTGGATGCGGAGGCCCGAGAAGGGCTGGAGGCCTGCTGATCAGGACTTTACCCTCTGTTGCTCTGTTAGGGATTTGCAGCTGCTAAAGATTTTCAAGAAATGGGTAGGCATGGCCTGAGTGACTATGGAGGGGATAGGAATCATGCCAAGCAGGATCTAATGACGTGACTAAAACATTTTTATGTAGCTTACCACCACAATGCTGACTTTGCTGAGGCAGTTTGCAGAGGAGAGAGAGAGAGGTCAGGTAGCTTCAGGGAGGCATGAGTGGCATGAGCTAGAAGTAGTGAAACAATTATAATTATAGCCTATAAGACAATAGGTATCTTAGGAAGTTGTATCATGGTTTTTTGTTTGTTTGTTTGTTTGTTTTGTTTTTATGACAGCATTGTGATTTAATCTAATTGTGTACCAGAAGTAAAATGATTCTTGATTTTTTTTTTTCTTAAAATAACCTTTTATAGACACGCTTACTTTGAGCTCCTTTGGGGTACCAGGTTGCTGCTTACTTTAAAATGTTGCTACTTTATGAGATAAAAGTGGGTTGAATTTACTCTAACGCAATCCTGTTAATATCGTACTAATTCAAAAGCATGTTACAAGATTTTGTATAAAACTCACAGATTTCAGTTTGTAAGGATTCACCCCACACACACAGGAAAAAAAAAATCAAACCAAAACCAACTAACCAAACAAACAGAAAAAACAGGCTTTCAAATCAATGATCAACAGCCAAATCTCCAATCCAAAGGATTCTCATTAAATATTTCAAATTATAGTATGATATCCAAATCTTGCATGGTACTCAGAGCTCAGGTCTGCCGTGAAACTTTAAATTGGCAGGGCACCGTTGTTATGAAACCTTGGCTTTCCAAAGGATGTGACAAACCTTGGCTTTCCAAAGGATGTGTTTCTATCAATCACACATGGGCTGCGACTTGAAGCAAAGGTCAACATTCTTGAAACCTATCAGGTTTTCTCTCCGAAGGCAGAGCCTGCCTAGGAAGTGATGAGTGCAGTTTTACTGTTTTGTTTTGTTTTGTTTTTTCACTATGAAAAATGAAAATCTTACTTCCCTTTTCACCAGCTTTGTTTCTCCATCACCAAAACATCATGCTGCCTGGGCAATACTTAATTTTATCATTAGTCTGTATGAGACCAAGGTTCAATGCAAATTTAGTCTTTTTTTTTTTCCCCCCACAGAGTCTTATTAACCCAGGCTGACTTTACATTTTGTATTCTTTTGTCACTGCATTGGCTTTTCATAAGGAGCCATGTAGATTGGAAAGCAATGTAGGTTGGAAAGCAATGTAGGTTTCGTAATACCAGTGCCCTGCCAGTTTAAAAATTCACTGTAGACCTGAACTCTGAGTACCGTGTAAGGTTTGGGGTTCATGCTATAATTTGTAATGTTTAATGAGAATCTTTTGGACTGGAGGCTGTTGTTGATGATGATTTGAAAGACTGTGGGCTTTTTGTTATTTGTTCTTTGTATTTCCTCTTTCTCTCTCTCTCTCTCTCTTTTTCCTGAGACAGGGTTTCTCTGTGTAGCCTTGGCTATCCCAGAACTTGCTCTGTAGACCAGGTTGGCCTCAAACTCACAGAAATAAATCTGCCTCTGTCTCCTGAATGCTGGGACTGCCACCATGCTTGGATTGACATTCTTGGTATTTCAAGCCTCATTTGATCCACTTCAGTCCGTAGATAGTTACATATTTATATGTGCCAAGGTTCCAAGAGACAAGTCCATTTAAGCAGCTCTCCAATCTTACAAAATGTACTGCTGCTGTTGGCTTAGGATACATTTGCCCTGAAGGCTCATGTGTTGAACTTTTGCTCTCCAGCTGAAGGCTCTGTTGATCCTTCAGGTCTCTGAAGGATCCTGAGGTCTCTGTCACAATCAATGGGTTAAGCTCTTGGTGGAAATTCATGATGTGGTGTTCAAGAGAGCTGGGGTTCAGCTGGAGAAAGAGGGTCACTGAGGGCATACCCAGGAAAGATGTACCGTATTTCTGTTCCTTTACTTTCCCCCTGCCTCCTCTGTACCATAACATAAGCTCCTTTACCCCAACATATACTCATCACCATGATGGTCAGTGTTGTCTCAGGCCCATAGCAATAGAGCCAGTGAACCATGGCTAAAATGTCTGAGTCCACAGAAGGAAATAAATATTTCCTCAGTTTAAGTTGTTTTTCTCCGGTATCTGTCATAAAAAGTCTGCATAAGAAAGCTGTGAGTTTACTCTGTATGATGGATAAGGCACAGTGCAGAATGTTCTTTTCCACAAGGTGGCCTTCTAGAAAGGATTGTACACACTCTGACAAGTGAACACACTTGAGAGCAAAGTTATGAAGCCAATTCCCTGGCATGTCCACATTATCTTTTTAGAAAAGACAAAGGCCTGGGAGAAATATGCTTGACTCTGTTCACGTGCCCAAACACAATAACACCGGGTATATTCCCTCATGCACTTGTCTTTGCATAACCTAATCACCTCATGTTTTGCTTGCTTAAATAATAGAAAATGAAAAATTCTTGAGCTCAAATGCCTCGAGTGCCCTGGTACCTTATGCAGGTCTTTGGAGTATGCTTTGATCCACAAAAACTTAGCCTTTCTGGCCACAAGGTAGGTTGACAATTTCCCATTCACCTTTTCTCTTGCTGATATTTCCTTGTATTTAACTTTGAGAAACACCAGAAAGGAGTGTGGCTTCCTCTGTCAACAGTGAGCTCTCTCTTTTCTGATTCCTGTAGATACCTCTTCTTTGTGGGCAGTGGAGGAAGCTCTGAGTAAGTGAAGTCTTGAGTGAATGTGTATTGTTGACATGGGCACAGCCATGATAAGAACAAAGCCTCAGACCCACAGAAAATTGGCAAAGCCTTTCCCATATGTGTCACCTCAAAGCTGGCAAAACACTCTTCCTCCTGTCCAAGTATGAGATGTCCAGTGTGTACAAAAACTGCCAGCTGAAGCTTCCTTCAACCTGAGTGATTACAGCCTGAGTGTGGTCACCTACAGAGACCTACAGACTATCCAATCTCTGCTCCCACTGCTGTGCTGTACATAATCAACCCGCTGAGCTTCTGAGTGAAGATGGTGATGGGTGCTCCTCCACCGCAGTGTGCACACCCTACCTGACCGAAGCTTTTCTGTACCCGTGTCTGTCCTTTCTTTCCCTGCCCCCAGTCAGATCCCCATCCAGGACCCACAATGCACTTCTTGAGGTGTACTAAATCCAAAGCCCTTCTACATGACCATCTCCATGGCCAGCTGCAAATGGCATCTGGGCCATGGAGGGGATTTTGTTTTCAACCATTCAACCTTGTTACTCTTATTTTGCCATCATTCTACCACTTAGGTCTGAGGCAGCATTGGCTACATCTCTGGGGTCTTTTGACACTCTCTGAAGTAACTGCTACTCCTCAGAGTGGCCTATCTTGGCAAAAGCCTGCACCAACTCAGTCTTGCCAATGCTGCTTTCTGTGTTATCTGTATATACATGCAGTCTAACGAAAAGTACTCATGGCATATTCTGAGTCCATTTATCAGGAATGAAGAGGCTCAAGTCTTCATGTTCAGGCAATGCTTTCTCCACTTCTGCCTAACGTGCTAACATCCAGTGCCTTAAATGAAGCTTTCTCTGTAATTGGCACTTAACAAATGTTTGCTGAGTAGATGAACTAGTGCTAAGTTTTGTTTATAAAGAGAACAAGAAAATTGTAAATTGATAGGTTGAATGATTAGAGGTGGATAGATTGTGCTGAAAGTATAATTCTGGTTAAATTATGGAAGGATAGGAACAAGAGAAGGAGGAGTGAAGAAATGGGAAAGATGAAGGGACAGTCAGAATAAGACTCCAAGACGACAGAAAGGGCAGGATACCAGTTAGAGGTCGGAGTCAGAAAGGTCACCCCAGTGACCGAAGGCCAAGGAGGTGCTGTTTAGAGAACACATATTCCCTTGAAATAGGAAAAGTTAGCTGGGAATGAGAAAGGAGGAGAAGCAATAGATACATAGTAGGTCTGAAAAAGTCACTAAGGTGAACCTTTACTTGGACTGCAGATTCACCGGCGTGTTTCAGGGCTTTGAGACAGGGCACCAGGTGTGTGGATTTCACTGGTGTAAGCCCTGGCCCCCTTTCTCCCTGTGCAACGCACAGTTACAGCCTGTGTGTAATTCTTGCATAACTGAATTGCTCAGTGTGACCTACTGAAGATGCACAAGGAATCTTTACAAGGAGTGATCATCATTGCAGCAACCGATGGCAAAGGCGTTGTTTGGAAGCAGGTGTCCAGGAATGGCAGACTAGGAACAGCAGGCCAAAGTCCATTTTTCAGGTTAGCAAGGTTTCCAATCTGGGGCTATCATAGCTTTGGAATAGCATATGATGTGATGCGTGACATCGATGATTAAAAACTGAGAAGCCATTGAGAACAATTAAAAATTATTAGGAAATCCATCTGGAATACATTGAATGTCAAAATAAATGCCCTGGGGTTATTTATCAACAAATCTGCATTTTTGAGAAAGGTCATATGACAATCAGCTTGATTTCCTCAAGTTGGATCAAAGGACAAACTATTAATTGAACTCCAGCTCTGCCACGAATGAACATTTTGAATTTTATTTTAGCTTAACTGATCTCCACACAGCTTTAGACAAAACAAAAAGAGAAATACATCCATATACAAAGATAATATACCAAATATGAAAAGTAATTAGCTTACAGGGCAATGGGTATAATGAATAATTTGGTTTCTTTTGATTGTTGTTGTTACTGATTTCTGCTGGTCTCTATCTTAAAAAGACATCTAAACAGCCATTTTAAAACATGAGTAAAATGTGGAATACTTGCCAGGCATGGTAGCACATGCCTTTAACCCCAGTACTCAGGAAGGCAGAGACAGGTGGATCTCCCAGAGAGTTCAAGCCCACCCTGGTGTCTACAGAGTAGACACAGGCTACACAGAGAAACCCTGTCTCAAAAACAAACAAAAAGATGGATAATAACTACCAGCATAGGAAAGATCCAAAGAACTGACAAGACCAAATGCTTTGAGGACCTGAAGCAACAAAAACTCTTACAAATCACCGATATTAATGCAAAATTATTCAGACACTTTGGAAGATTTAGATAAATGAGATTTTTGTAGCAGCATTAGTCGTAATTTCCAAAATTCTCTGCAGTAGGTGAGTGAACAAGGAAGCTGTGGAATATCCAACAATGGTCTTTTATTCATCACTGAAAAGGAATCCATTTCAAGCCACAAAAACATAGGGAAAACTTTAAATACCTATTACTAAGTGAGAGAAACCAATATGAAAAATCTACCTACTATATGATTCCTACTATGTGACATCATGAAGTCAAAACTGTGGAGACAGGAAAAAAAAAAAGACTAATAACCAAGGACCAGGGAAAAATAAAGGTGAATAGATGGAACATACAGGTTTTTCAGAACAATTAAATTGTTCTGTGTAACATCAAGATGCTAGATATGTTCTGTTTAATATTTCTCATAGATCACACAATGCCTAATGCAAATCAGTGTTGAGGGATTAGAAAGCCAGCATCCGGGTCATTGTATCTCTGTCTACCCATCTATACACACAAGCATTGATATGGCCTTATCATTTCTGCTGTCCTTAACGTCATTTCCATTTAGAGATAAAACGAATAAAAGAAGTATCATCCATCTTGGGGTTTTACTGTCACCTTCAGTCAGCACGTCGATGAGTCTTGTCCGTAGGTATCTCAAAGGCGACTGTCGCTCAAGAAAGATGCAGGGAGCTTCAGACAGTTTAGAGGGAGCAGGTGCGTGACAGGAAGCTACAGTTCTTGGCTTGTCGCTATAGAAGTAGGTGGAGGAAGCTTCTACTCCCATATAGGCTGTTTTTCCTTGAACATTTCCGGTCTTCCGGGTTATACTCTGGCTTCCTGGACCTCAGTATCCACGCTCTTCACCCACCACTGTGTTCTGCAGTGCACCTATGTTGTGAGCACGCTCTGACAGAAACATGGCACATTTGTGTCTTTCCACAATGTCAGAATAAAGGAAAATCCTCCAAAACCAGGGCCCTAAAACAATTGCAAGGTTCCAGGAAATCTGCTGCCCGTGCAATCTCCAGAAAGCAGCTAACACCCACCATGTGCCCTGAAGCCGGAGGTTGCAAAAGCGGGCAACCTGACTTATCTCCCACCCTGCGGTTCCCAAGAGCAGTTTATCAGGGTCTGGCAAAGCCTTGCTTTCTCCCCTCTGTACTTTCAAATGCAAACTCTGCCCTCAGCCTGCACAGCACCGCCCTCTGAGCCCTCTGAGGCTGAGTCAACAGGTCACAGGGGGCGTTGCCTTTCAGACCAGTAAAAGCTTGCTTTCACTGTAGAGGCTGATCTGGGTTCTCTTGCATTCATTTTTCCCTGCCCATTTATTTCTTGCATTTTCTCACACAGAAGTTATTGAATAGCAAGCATTAGTTATTAGTTATTGAATAGCAACCAGGTTCAGTGGTTTCAATGGCAGCACATTTTCAGACGGTCCTACTTTCCTTGGTGATCTAGGGGAGATAAACACAGTTTTTTTTGTTTTTTTGTTTTTTTTTTTCAATTTTAATTATTGATAAAAGCACTCATCTCACACAATAAACATTTCAGTCTGTATTTTTTAAGGATTAAATATGAAGGATTAAAAGGGCCATCTTTGGTACTTCTCTACGGCTGTGAAGAGACACCATGACCAAGGCCTCTTAGAGAACTGGGGAATTCAGTCTCAGAGGATTAGACTCCATGATCACAGCGGTGGGGGCATGCCAGCAGTCAGGTCGGCACAGTGCTGAAGCACTGGCTGACACTTTATGTTCCAAGACACAACCACGAGGCAGAGACAGCTAACGGGGAGGGGCAGAGCCTTTTAAAACCTCAAAGCTTACCTCTAGTGACCTACCCCTCCCCTCTCAACCCTTCCCAAATAGTTAAGCAAACTGGTGACCAACTATCCAGGTATGTGAGCCTATGGGGTCCAGCCTCATTCAAACCACCACAGAGGCTGCTGCGGAATTTCAGAAGTATAATTGGAGTCTGTATGGACAGCAACCTAAAGCAGCCACAGGGAAGGGTCTGCCTCTATAGAACTGGGTTGTTGTGGGTCACGGGTTTCGGAGTGAAGAAACAGGGATGAGTCCAGCTGCAGAGGTCCAAGGCCAGGACCGAGTCCGGAAGAAGGAACAGAAGATGGACAGAAGTCTACATGGCCGACTAGGAAAATGGATAATGGCCCTTGAATAAGCTGTGTCAACAGTGGAGGATGAGCTGAGCTGTTCCCCGGAGACAGTTCGGAGTTCTCTGCCTACTGTTTGTTTTTTTTTTTTTCACTGTATAGAGCAGGTGTCACATGACAGGTTGATGGGGGCTGTCACTGTTCCTGTTCTGGATGCTAATATTATTATGGGGTCCAGGTGAGGGAGTTTCAGACTTTCCTTGTGGTGGTGGTTCCAGAAGGTTCCTGGGCCTGGTTACCCTGCCATGATTTTAATACGCTCAAGTGTTTCTACAGTCTTAATTCACCTTGGTAAATCTAGAAATTAGCATTTTCTTTCCCTCCTACCTTCCTTCCTTCCTTCCTTCCTTCCTTCCTTCCTTCCTTCCTTCCTTCCTTCCTTCCTTTCTTTCTCTAGGCATCAAGGCAGGGTTTCTTTGTGTAGCCTTGGCTGTCCTGGATTCACTTTGTAGACCAGGCAATCCACTTGCCTCTGCCTCCCTGAGTGCTGGGAATAAAGGCATGCACCACCTAGCTCAGCTAAATTAGCATGTTTCTACTCCCAGAAAGAAGTTGTTTATCAGTCAGTGCTGCTTGGTTTTTATGTTTCCACCCAGGCGCACAATCATCTTCAGTCTTCAGAGTGCTCAAGATCTGTTTGTAAACCGTGTGCTACACAATGTGGACTAAACTAGAGCAGGGCAAAGCCTGATGCCAATGACCTAATTTGTTAGACCAAATACACAGTGCATTGGTGATCATTCACTAGAGAGAATGACCAGTTGGAGTTCTGTCTTGGAGATCTCTCTCTCTCTCTCTCTCTCTCTCTCTCTCTCTCTCTCTCTGTATACATACAAAGAGATTTGCTATTGATGCATTGGCTTTTCTGGGGCCAGTAAAAATAATGCATGTCTATTCTGCTCAGATATACAAAGGGCAGAACAAAGTACAATTTCATCAGAGTCCAGCTTGGGAAACAAGTATGCTTATTAGGCTTGCATACAGAGCACAGGTGAAGGGTTACTTAGAGGAGCATGAGTGACCTCAAGACACATCGCTGCAAAGTCCCAGCCATTATAAATAACCCACCTTGTGGAAGCTGCATCACAGAGTCCTCCTTTTGGCTAACCTCCAACTCCCTGTACATGCTAGCATTTCCCAGGATCCTTTAAGGCTGGGGGGTAGTGCAGAAAAGAGTGTTACGTGAGGGTCATGTGAGGCCCATGGCTGCTAGAAAAAGCAGAGTTTCAGTTTAAATTGGAGGTGGAAAAAGGATCACTCTGGCAGGCTAGCCTTTCTGAACTCTTATCTTCAAATGGCTGGGGAGGCCCACCTATGTTTGAAAAGATATGGTGTATTTGGTAAATTGGCTCAGACGTCAATCTCACTGAGAATACTCCTCACAGATGCATTAAGAATATGTCACCGAATGTCTGAGCACTCATGGCCCAGATAAGATCACGTTTCAACTGATCATCATACTCGATGACTATGCAGAAGGTCTGGAAACTCATCTTGATAGACAGCTGCCACACCATGAGGAGAACAGGTTTGAAATGGAGTCACTGGCTACACATTCAGTCCGAACGATCTTGTAACATTTGTGGTGTCATACTGGGGAGCCCCTCACGCTTGCCTGTGGGGAGGGGATGACTGTTGCATCACAAAGGGGAGATGGAGGAGAGAGCAGAGGCTCATGACATTGCAGCTTCTCAGCCAGATGGGAGGGGCAGTGGTGCCAGCCTGAGCCTATCTGCAGGCTTGCACTCTCATGGCTCCACCCAAGGAACACTTGTCTCTGAGAGATACTCAGGCTCAGAAGAAGCCCAAAACAGAGTTCCAAGGAGTGAGGGAAGTTACAGGACCACATGTTCCTCTGAAAAATTTCATGCCCTCTGCCCTCTGCGATGGTACTAAGACTGTAAAACCTGACAGTGTGTGGGATAGCCAGATTTGCCAGGTCAATGATAGCTCTGTTTGTTCCATAACAGGGTAAAAATCTTGGATTTTTCCTTTAGACTCTGTAATTTAGAGGAAAATCCTATTCCTGTGCTGAGGCTACTGGAGCAAAGCACAACCGAATGGCTAATGCTGCAGAACCTTTATTCTGGAGGCTCAGGGTCTGAGATCTACTTCTCAGCAGCATTGTTTCCTGCTGAGGACTGAGGGAGAATGGGTTCCCTTCTAGCGTTTGCAAGCAGGAGTTAGTTACTGCTTGGCTTTGGCTGCATTTCTGTACCAATTGCGCCATTTGCACAGTGAGCAAAAATAAATAAAATAAATAACCACGGAATATTTATTTTTTACTAATTTCTTCTCCATGGTATATATGAAACCCTTCTTTATGTCTGTTTTCTTATTTCTCCCCTTCTTTTTCTCTTTTTTTTCCTCCACAACCTCTACGAAGTATTTTCGTTCAAATCGGTGGCCATGACAGGTAACAGAAACAAGAGCCTCCTAATTCTTTCAACTTGTCTGGACTTGGTGTTACCTGAAGCACAGGAGCTACAGCTTAGATATGATGTGTTGAAGATGTGGTCTCCAGGTGATGGCACTGTTGGGAAGCAGAACTTTTAGGAAGCTTAAACAAAAGTTGGAGTGCTTGGGATTTCCTCGTCTTTCTGTTGTAGTTTGAACGCAAAATATTATCCATAGGTTACTGTGTTTTAAAGAGTTGGTTCCAAGCTAGTGCCACGGTAGGAGGACCTTCGAGAGCTAGAGCCTGGCTGAAGGATGTAGGGGAGTAGATGAGGCAGGGCTTGGAGCATGTGGATGGACTCTGCTTCCTGGCCCTTGAGGATGTGACGAGTCCTAGTCATATGCTTGCTCTCTTTGCCATGAACACCACTAACCTTCCCTCTGACAAGGGACTGTACCCACTTAAACTGAGAGACAAAATAAATCGTTCCTCTCTTAAGTTGCTTCCTTTGTGTTGTTTGAGAATATGTTGTCGAAAGAAACAGCTCTCATATCAAAGAAATGAGAGACATGGTTTATTCTGGAGCCCAATGTAAGTGACTGTGACCTGGGAACTTATATGCAGGTCTCCCAGAACATAATGTTCCAGTGTGGAAGCATCTTCATGGAATTTTTATAGTAACACAACAGAGAAAGTTATAAATCACGGCATTTTAAAAGCACATTGGTGGACACCCCTACCCTTGGCAATAGACAAAGAAACACTTTTTGCTGTTGTTCTTATGTCAGTCAGAGGCAGAGCAGATGGTGGGCCTTTGTTCATCCTGTCTTGATGCCTGGCTTGGTGGCCAAAGCTGTCTCATGCCTAGGACTCATAAAAATCAAATCCAGGCCGTGCAGCAGAAGGAAGGCAGACACAGAGGTTTGCAGATGTCCATGTGACCCACAGACCTACTCTCCAATGCATGGCACAGGCTGGCCATAGACACCTACTTGCTGTCATGCCGCTCAGCAATGATGGAGGATTATCACCCAGGGGCCTGACAGCTGTGTGGCCAGCCTGCAGAGGGAGCCACCACAGTGTGTGAGTATGTGGTGATCAGATGGGGAAGAAAAAGTGGAGCAGCTTGAGCAGTAGGAAGAGAGATGGAAATGGAGACTCAGGGTGGAAGAGAGTAGCCTGCTGTGAGTGGCCAGCCCGGCCACCTGGAGCCATAGTGAGGTTCCAGCCGAAGCTGCCACTGAGGTTTAGGTCTGATTCCATGGCTATGCAGTGGCAGAGGTCAGTGTTGATGTCCATGATGAACATGATTGGGGCCACATCTCTCCCTGGATGTGGTGCTCTGAAAAGCTGGGCCCATCTCTCACGAGCAGCAGCACTTGGTAGAGTGTGCCCTGCACATTACCTGGACAGCAGTTCTGACCCCGGTGGCAGGGGCTCAGGTGAACCATCCCTGAGGCCGAGAGCAGGGGAGAGCTGGCCCTGTCACTGCTGTGGGGAGGCACAGGTCATGCCCCAGCCCCTTGCCACCTTCAGCAGTCAGGAAATCTCCCACAAGGTCATGGGCTCCAGAGAGCTAGTTCTGCCTCTCACCATCTGCAGCAGTCAGGAGAAGTGGTCTTGGGGTCATGAGAATGGGTGAGCTGGTTCTGCCCCTTACTGGCTGTAGCATTTGAAGAGGGGGGAGAGGTCCTGCACCTTACCTGGGCAGAATAGTAGTGCTGGCCCTGGTGGAGGGCATGTGGATGAGCCAGCCTGGAGGACAGAGTGAGGAAGAAAATCAGCAGTGTGAAGAGGCAGATAACAGAACGGGACAAAGTCTGTGCCAACTCTACATTTCCTGGGAGATTAATATATAGAATCTCTAAAGAATTAGATAGATCAAACTCCAAAAATAACCATTCAACCAATAAATGGGTTAATGAGCTTAATGGACAAATTTTCAAAATAAAAAATGCAAATGGTCAATAAATATTTGGAAACATGTCTAAGATTTCCAGTTCTCAGAAAAATGCAAAGTAATGTTTTTCTGAGGTCCTATCTCACCTCAGGCAGAATAGCTATCCTTCGAGAAAATGACAACAAATGCTGACAAGGATGTGGAGAAAGAGGAAAACAGAATGAGAATCCCTAAGAAAAGAACAGAACAAGCCTAAGAATAGAGCTACCGTATGATTCATCAACATCACTGGAAGGATTCTACGTCAGCACAGAGATACTTGCACACGTACATTTATTGCTGAACTCTCACAATAGTGAGAACTAGAGGCCCCTCAGTACAGGAATGGGTGAAGAAAATATGGTGCCTACACACAATGGGTTCTTATTCAGTTTTAAAGAAGAATGAAATTATATCTGTAAGAAAATGAATGGATTGATGGTAATCATTATCATCGGTCACACAAGTCACACTCAGTAAAAGAAACGCATGTGTTCTTTCATAGGTTGAGGCCACTTGGGTTACAAAGCAAGAACATGTTTCAATAAACAAACAAACAAACAAACAAACAAACAAAAAACCCAAACCATAAAAGCATATAAAATAGGGAAGAAATAGTGAAAAGACAAAGATGGCTTAAAGAAACTTGTTATTTTCAAAATAGGCTTTAATAATCATATTCATAATTATAAAGCAAAAATCCTTGATACAACAAAATATAAGCAAGAAATTAAACTACACTGCTGGAGAAAGGGGATATAACTATAGGGAGAATGAAAAGAACCACAGCAAAATTAGTAAATAAGTAACAAAATCACAGTAGAAAATCTTTGCAATAGTTTACTTTAAATACAAATGGGTCAAATTATTCAATAAAAAGGCATAGAGTGACTGACTAATTGCATAAAACCCAACCCTTTACTATACAATGTTTATTCACTACGGCTGGATGTGGTGGCACATGCTGTCTTTAAATCTCATAACTTATGAAGTACAGGCAGGAGGATCTCTGTGAGTTCAAGGCCAGCTTCATCTTCATAGCCAGTTCCAGGCCAGCCAGATCTTCAAGGATCCATGTAAATAGACTCTAAATGATAATAGGAACATTCCTATTTACCTTAAATAAAAATAGATTTTTAAATCAAACCTAATAAAAAGAAATAAGGAATTTTGTTGTATAATAATAAAAAGAATACTAGCTTTAAATGTGCGCCCCATATCAGGGTGCCTACATATATGAAATAAATATTAGCGAACCTAATGGAAGAAATTTATTCTAATACAGAAACAGTAGAGGACTTTAAACTCAATTTTCAGCAATAGACAGATCACTCAGAATGAAAGTTTAAAATAAACAGCAGAATTAAACTTCACCCTAGGGGCTGGAGAGATGGCTCAGAGGTTAAGAGTACTGGCTGTTCTTCCAAAGATCCTGAGTTCAATTCCCAGCAACCACATGGTGACTCATAAGCATCTATAATGATTTCTGGTGCCCTCTTCTGGTGTATAGGCACACATGTAGACAGAACACTGTGTAAATAATAAAGAGATAAATCTTTAAAAAAATAAATAAGCTTCACCCTAGACCACATAGACCTAACAGATAGCTATAGACCTTTTCATCTAGTGGCTTCAGAGTAGATAGTCTCCTGAGTGGCACTGAGTCTCCTGTTTTCCATAAGAGGGCAGGCCACAAAAATGTCTCAACATGTTTTTCACAAAGCTAAAATGTATTGAATACCTTTTCTGATAACAATGCAATGAAAGTAGAAATCAGTAATGAGAAAAGCTTCAGAAACTATATAAATACATGGGAATTAAACAATGAGAATCAGTAAAAGGAAGTTTTTCTTTTCCCTCCAAAATAAACAGGATTAAGAGAAAAAAGAAGATTAGAAATTAGATATGAAAAATGAAGCCTAGAAACAGAAAGGATCTTCAGAGAGTTTCTGATGGCCACAAACCAAATTTGATAACCCAAAGGCAATGAACACATCTGGGGATGAATACATCTTACACTGAAGCAGGACGAAACAAACCTGAGCACACGGTGAGCAGGAATATTGAATCAGAAACATAAATCTTCTCACACACCTAAAGCCTAATATTTCCAAGATGCTCATCATCTTTACGTCTTGTTTTGCTTAAAATGAAGGAAATTAACTCAGACTAATTCCATATATATATGTAATATATTTATATATATTTTTATATATATTATATATATATAATATTATGTACAAGGTTATAATGATAGTAGCACTGACAATAGTGGTATTGTGGTGAGTGACAACGCCCAACTTTTTGGAACACTTTCTATATGAATTTTCTAGAATCTCTGTCTGAGCTACTCGATTTCCATGTGCAATTCTGCACTCTTGCAGGGCAGGAGGAGGCATTCTCCTTAAGCTGCACCTGCTTGGAATCCTCCTTAGTGCCGCTTCCTATTTTTTCTTTCTTTTTAAAAATTTTTTATTATTTTTATTTTTTATATTAATTCTAGTTTATTCACTTCGTATCCCAGCTGTCGCTCCCACCCACACTCCCTCATTCTTAAACGTGTTTAGATTACTATTTCCTCATTTGTCAGTGTTACCTCTTGAGATCAAGTGGTTCCTTTTAAAGATGCTTTCATAGTTCTAACCATTTGGTTGCTCCCAAGAAGCAGTGTACACTAAGTGGATATGGTTCAAGAGGATTGTATTTGTAAATAAGAAATACACAATAGCCTGTGAGAGACGTAGAGGGATGCATACAAAGCACACCTGAAGCCATTAGTAAGAGATACAATAAAAACAATTTATCAACCACATCAGATAATAGAGAGAAACTGTGTAGCCCCCTCTTCCTTATTCTCTCAAGGAAATGACAACTTAGATGGAGCTGTCCTCCAAATGATGGCCACACAGGGTCTGGAGTTAATTAACTGTAGGATTGGTTTGTGCCATGTTACACAAAGGACACAGGTCAAAGATTTGTAAAGTAATAAACAATTTATTCTTGTTTGTTTCTGTTTTGTTGGTTTTGATCCAAGGTTTCATATAGTCTGGGTTGGCCTTGGACTCTCTATATACCTGAAACTAGCAATGAACTTCTGGTCCTCCTGCCTCTACCTCCCAGTTGCTGAGATTTCAAGTGTGAGCCACCATACCCAGCTCTTTCCATACTACTTTTGACTCTATATTCAACCTAATCACTGAAGAATAAATTGTTTTCATTTCTTTTAAAAATTATTCTAAGGATGGCAGAGAGGTGGGGATGAACTGGGAGAAGTAGAGGGAAGGAAACTGTAGATTATACTGTGCGAGAAAAGAATCTATACTTAATAAAAGGGGAGAAATCATTCTAAATGTAATCTTATTCATTGTGTAATCTGTGTTCTATATATAGCCATTTTGTCTTTTCTTTTTAATAACGAGATAATTTTAAACAAAATGAAAAAGATCAGCCTGGCAGTGGTGGTAGAGGCAGGAGGATCTCTGGGTTCAAGGCCAGCCTGGTCTACAGAGTGAATTCCAGGACAGCCAAGGCTACACAGAGAAACCATGTCTTGAAAAACAAAACAAAACAAAACAAAACACAAAAAAGAAATTAAGATGTACAATAGAACTACATTATTTTAAGAATTTAAAGGTAGAGTTAATCTGTTTGTCTTACACAATAGGAAATGGTTTTCTTTCTCCTCAGTGACAGCACAACTCCTGAAAGAGCAGAGAAAAATCCTTTATGTATTTCTCATCAAGTTGCTGACAGTTGAATCACAATTTTAATTTCATTTTAAACAGGCTTATTGGTTTGTATAGGGCACGTTTTAAACAGTAGCCCTGACAGTCTGAAATCGGCTGTGTCACCACTGGACTGAATTCTTCCAGTAGTCTATTTATTCTCTGCTTGACTGTTTTGCTGAGGCAAGGCAGAAGTGCAAAGACAAGCCCGGCTGAGTATCAATATTGAAACCAGTTCAGTCAGAACCTTGGCATAACTCCTGCAATCACCCCATCCTAGGCTCTATGCATGCATGTGAGGGAGGCATGCACATGGAATGCCTCTGGCAAAAGAGAGAGGCCACCCAGAGCATGGTGCAAGAGCCTGTGCCCTTCACTCCCTCTGGGTTGGCACAGTCCTTTGGAGGGTTCACCATGCTCTCCAGTAAACCGGTGATGTCGGAAACAGGAAATGGTGCCGTGTTCTCTTCAGGGTATGCCAGTAACACATGCTATCTATACAGCTCTGGAAGACCTTAGGTTTGTCCTCCCTTCCTCCCTCCCTCTTTGTGTATGTGTGTTCACACATGTGTGCAATGGAGGCCAGAGGCACCATTCTACTTTATTTTTTTTTGAGACAGCATCTCTCACAGACCTGGAAGTTGCCAAGTAGGTAGGCTGATTGGCCAGTGAGTCCCAGAGACCTGCCTGTCTCAGCTTCCCCAGTTCTGGGGTTACAAGTACGTGCCTCCCATGCCCACCTTTTGGAAAGTGGGTTCTGGGGTACGAACTCAGGTCTTTATGCTTGCAAGGTAAGTGTTTTAGCAACTCGGCTTCCTTAACCTTAGTTCATAATCTTAAAAACAGACAAATGATTAGATCCTAGCTTCTGTTAAGTACATTCTGATGTTTTGGTGAACTACACTGCAAGTTCACCAAAGGGTTCAAGGCCTAGAACCCTTGATTTTAGGAACACGCAACCCAGTTCTACCAACTTCACATATGGAAAGGCATGCCATAAGGACTTTGTCATTAACAATCACTGCTTTGGGGATAATTTCTGTGGGTTGAAACACTTGTTGGTAGTTTGTTTTTACTCTTTCTTGCTCTGGTTTCAAGGACATACGAGGCCCAGGCTAACCTCCTGCTGTGTGTCTGAGGGTGAGCTTCAACTTTTGATCTTCCT
Organism: Psammomys obesus; assembly: GCF_907164565.1. Taxonomy (NCBI): domain Eukaryota; kingdom Metazoa; phylum Chordata; class Mammalia; order Rodentia; family Muridae; genus Psammomys; species Psammomys obesus. Next base: position 16,990,206 of record NW_026596095.1, on the reverse strand, counting down.
CCTCTATTTCCCAAGTGCTGTGAGTATGGGAGCATACCACCACACCACACCTGGCTTCAAGTTATTTTAAAAATCCAGTCTGACAGAGGAAAGTGTATTTTGGACTTACACTGACCAACATTAGGCATTAGGCACATGTGACTCAGTCAGCACTGGAACATGGTTAATTTGGGATGCACCTGAACTAATTTTTAAAAGTAGAAGGTTTCATTAATTTTTGAGTGGATAGAGTGAGTTAAAAGGTTCGTAATTATGCACAAAATTTCACTTCAACTCATTCCTTTAACTTTAGTTTTAGACAAACTAGCGGCTCATGTTATCTTTCTTTTGTGCTGAATAGCTGCGGAATTTCCTACGACAAGAAGATGATTTTCAAATAAAGGCATAGACAACTGCGCTAGATAGACGTCTCAAGATCTTGCAAATACGTTCAAAGGTATTTGAGTGAGGAAAATGTGCTCATGAAAAAAAGTGTTTCTTTCAGTTTCCCTTTGTGCTACAGTAGTTGGTGTCCTGTTCTCCACCTGGCAAGCTCCTGAATAATATGTGAAGAAGACGATAGAGAAAAAAAAAATTTTTATTTCAGAGTCACCCTTTACAATAAGCGACAAGGAATGTAGAAACGTTAGTGTTCTCACTCTGCATAGCACGGTGCCATCCTTGCTATTTCAAAGCCTTTTTTATTTAGTTCTGAGATTCCGCTCCCAGGAGAATAACTAGCAGATGAGCATTCTGAAAACGTACAAGTAATTACATGAATAATTATTCAGCCGAACAGGAGAAATATGTATCCACACATTTACCATAAGTGTGCTTAAGTTAGGCAAGCCCATCTGCAGGAGATAATTGATAGCGGCTTTTCCAGAGGACTCACTTGTTTGGTTTTGATGAAATTGACCAACATCTGGCATTTTTGCAGTGTTAGAAAAGGTTGAAATTTGCAGCTGTGAAAGAAATATCTATCTATCTATCTATCTATCTATCTATCTATCTATCTATCTATCTATCTATCTTCTATCTGTATCTGTTTATAGTGTTTCTTGCCTTTATTCCACTTTAATTTTTTTCGTTTTTATTGAAAATAGATTCTTTTCTCATATACTCTATCTTGATTACAGTTTCCTTCTCTTTACTCCTTCCAGTTCCTCCCCACTGCCCCTACTCTCTGGATCAACTCTCTTTCTGTCTCTCATTAGAAAAGAATAGGCTTCTAGGAGATAACTACCAAACACAACAACATAAAATATAATAAGATAAAACCATCGTATTGAGCCTGGGCAGGGAACTCCAACAGAAGAAAAAGAGCCCTGTGAACAGGCACAAGAATCAGAGACCCACTCATTCACACACTCAGGAATCCCATAAAAATCCTTAGCTGAAATCTATAATATACATTCAGAGGACCTGGTGCAGACCAGGGTAGGTCATGTGCTTCGGCTTCAGTCATGGGACCCTTGCTTACTTGACTCACAAGGCCTTATTTTCTTGGTGTCCTCTGTCCCTTCTGGCTCTTTCCACATCCTCTTCTGAGCAATGAGGAGAGGGATTTGATGGAGAAGTGCTATGCAGATCTATGCTTTCGGGCTCTCTCTGCATAATGTCTGGCTGTGGGTCTCTGTATCTGTATTTGTCTGCTGGAGGACAAAGCTTCTCTAATGATGACTGCATAAAAACATTGATCTATGAGTGTAGCAGGGTATCATTAGGAATAATTTTATTGATACCATTTTCCCTTCCTTCCTTCCTTCCTTCCTTCCTTCCTTCCTTCCTTCCTTCCTTCCTTCCTTCCTTCCTTCTTTCTAATAAGATCAATAGTGTTTGGGTTTACCCTAGGTCTCTGGACTATCTAATCTCTGGTTCTTGGTCACCCAAGCAACAGTGGACCTTAGCTTAAATCTGACATTGGTTGTCTACCACAAATTCTGTGCCACCATTGCTCTAGGATTATCTTGCAGGCAGGACAGATTGTAGATCAAAGCTTTTGTGGCTCGGCTGGTGTTTATGTTTCTTCTTGGGTAACACTCTAGTGTAGGTGGGAAGGCTCTAAGTAGGCACCAGTTAGGCATTTCCATGTTCAGTGAGTCTTGTGGATGTTGTCCTCTGCAATGGGGTCCCATTGGCAGTTTTCGAAGGGCGACATTGTCTTGGCAACAGCCTCAATTGTAAGAGACTTTAACTTAAGAATTATTTTGGCAGGGAGGCAGAGGCAGGCAGATCACTGTGAGCTCAAGGCCAGCCTGATATACAGAGTGATTTCCAGGACAGCCAAGGTTACACAGAGAAACCCTGTCTCAAACAAACAAACAAACAAACAAACAAACAATACAAAACAAAAAAATGCAACAACAACAAAAGAATTATTTTGGATAATTCTTTGCTTATGTATTAAGTTAATTGTGAACTCAGTCTTGTAAAATTATTAACCTGGTCACTCCTAACTTCCCTGTTTAACCTTGTCACCCACTTATTTTACTAAGAATAATGTACCAGCATCATGCTTTCTTAAAATTCGATTTTTCAATAAATGTTTACCTACTTCTTACATGCAAGAGCTACTTCAAGTAGTAAGGTTAGCCAAAAAGGGGCTTAGATATGAGCTCAGTCCACAGAATGCTTGCCTTGCAAGCATAAGAAATCAAGTTCAAGCTGTAAAACCTACTTAAAGAAGCTGGTTGTGGTAGCATGTGCTTGAAATCATTGTTCTGGAAAAGCAGCGACAGGTGGGGCCTTGTGGCTCACTGGACAGCCAGCCTAGCTTGCTCAGTAGTCTCCACAGCCTTGTCTCAAAAACCAAGGTGGATGTCTCCATAAAAATGACCCCAGAGGTTGCTCTCTGGCATCCCTGTGTACGTGTATAGTCATGTGTTCACACACACACACACACACACACACACACACACACACACACACACCCAAAGACCTGTTCCATGGTGCTGTGTGACAGTCTAGTGGAAGAGCCTGAGGGAGTGTGGAAGATGGATCAGGCAGAGGAGAGGGAGTAAACCTCCCCGCCAACAGAGGAAGTGGCTCAGGAACTTGTCATGGGAATGTATGATGAGATGCGTAAATAAGTGAGAAAGAAGAGGCTCATTTCCACCACCACCACACAAAGAAAGCTAACCAAGGTAAAGAGACATGAAAGAACTTGATAGGTGATAATGGTAGAGCATATATGTGTGCCTGTGTGTCTGTGTAAATAAACTAGAATAGAATAGAATAGAATAGAATAGAATAGAATAGAATAGAATAGAATAGAATAGAATAGAATAGAATAGAATAGAATAGAATAGAATAGAATAGAATAGACAAACACACAGAGATCCACCTGTGTCTGCTTCCCTAATGCTGGGATTAAAAGTGTGCACCACAATGTCCAGCTTCAACTTTGTATCTTTCTTTCTCTTCTCGTATCCAAGTTGAGGCAGCGCAGTCACTCTCATGCCCCCTCATCCTAGGTTACTGAAGTAGCCTGGTCTCCTGCTGCCTTAGCCTTCCCTCTCATCCATCAGTGGGCAGCACAGTTGCCAGAGTAATTCTGGAAAAAAAAATTACTCAAAGGGTTAATCTTTTAAGGTACACAACAGAGCACTTGTAAATAAAATAATAGGACACAGGATTTATTTGTAAAGACCAGAGTACAAATGATTGGTATTGGAGAGAAAATCTCCTCTCCATTTTTATTCCTCTTTTTCATCACTCTCTCTTTTCTCTTCCTTTTTTTCTTCTCCTTCGTTTTTGTTTCCACACTGTCCTTTTCCATTTTTCTTTTTTGCTTCTCTGTTATCTGCTTTTGTCTTTTCATTTCTTCTTTTAATATCTTCTTCTTTTGTCCCCTGTTCTGTTGTTATTTTTGTTTTTTCTCCTTTACTTTCTTTTCATAAAACTCAATCACTTTTCCAGCCTGGATTTAGCGTATTCAGGCATAAGTGGTAAGTCGATCGGTTGTCCCTTCCTCTAGCTCAGGTCATGTGACACTTGATTCATACATGTTTGGGCTTAAAGAAAAAAAATGAAAAACAAAACAAAACAACTTTGCCTCCTTCTGTCCTCACACTTTTTTCCTGTCCTTCTGTCTTCCTTTATTTCCTCCTTCCTTCTCTTTGTCAGTCTCTCTTTGAGATGGGTTTTACTCCATTCCAGGTTGGCCTCAAATTTACAACAATCTTTCTGCATTAGCCTTCAGTCAACCATGATATAAGTATGTGAAAATGTCATGAGGAAGGTCATTGTTCAGGGCTGTTGTACATATGAACTCATAGGAGCTGTGACTGTATGCACATGACTCGCACAAGATCAAGCCAGCCCAAACCCCAGCATGGATCAGGAGGAGCTCATAAAATCCCACCCTCACAGAGGAACTACTGGCAACTGAGTGTTTTTATAGCGTGTTGTGACATACCTCAATCAAGAACAAAGGTATTTTTTAAAAAGAATAATGGTATTAGAGGGATGGGGCAATTAGACTGACAAAATGAAAACAAGCTGGCAATAGGTAAGAAAATAACATCTGAATGCCAGTCTTCAGGAAGAAGCCAATTATTAAAAAGGCTGTTCTGTGTAGTTAGTACGGCTAGAGGAGGGAGATTGTTTTCTTTGTGGGTTCGACCCTTGATGGGTTGCCCCTGTAGATGGTCCTACAGCCATACACATAACAGCATCACTAAGTAAATTCAGCGGGTAGAAAAAAATGGGTACATGACACTGGAAGGAAAGAGTGGCGGGTAGGCTGGAGGGGAGGAAGTGAGGCATATATTTGATCAGCACATATTATATGTACACATTAAATTCTTGAACATTGATTTTTTTTTAAAAAAAAAGCAAGTCATTGTATTATGAAAAAAAACAGATAAAAAGGTTGAAACATATGATAATCTCAAAGCTGGATATCTGTGTGGATACTTACTGCTTCATTATTCATATTTTGTGTTTAAAATGTTTGTAGTGCCTGTTTGTTTTCTAACGAGAAGAGAAGGTGTAGATTTGGGTGAGTGAAGAGGATGTGGGAGGAGTTGAGGGAGGGGAGAGAGTAATCACAGCATATCACATGAAAAAGTCCATTTTCAAGGAAAAAAAAAAGTCCAGAATTAAAAGATTTTTTTAAAAACATAGGCCAGTTTTCCTCTTACACTGTCCAGATGAAAGGGTACAGTCCTCTTTCCTCTCTGTCATTTAACACATGTTTCTTGAGCATCTGCTGTAAGGAGACCAACAAAACAATCCTTGAGGTCTGTCCTTGTGGAGTTTCTATCTTTAAGTCTTTGCTAACTCCCGCTTTCTCAGAGATGTCTTCCTTCGTCACTTGTGAGTTTTTAATTGAGGTGAAATTTCCACATCCCACAGGTATCTTTACATGTGTCGAAAACTCAGCAGCGCCGTGTAAACCCTACCACTAGCACTGTTTACTCTAGCAAGTGTTGAAACATTTTTACTATCCAAAAGATGGTAAAGAAGTCACTTCTTCAGCAACACCACAGATTGTAGGCTCCAGGCTTCCAATCTTTCCTGCTATATTTCTTATTTATAATCTCATTTCTATTTTATTAGTTTCTTAAGGTTGCAGCACCCAGCTACCAAAAGGCAGGCTTCTTGGGGTTCTGGAGGTTAGATGGATGAGATCAAGATGGTAGCTGGGTTGGTTCTTTGCTAGGAGGGACAATGTACCCATGCTTCTCCCATAGCTCCTGATGGTTGGTTACTTATTTCTTTTTTGCAGTGCTAGAGACTGAACCCAGAGTCTCATGAATACAAGGAAGTTCTACCACGGAGGCCCAGCCCCAGCTCTGCTAGTAACTGGTGGTGTCCCTTAACTTATCAGTGCATCTTGGCCCTCGTCTTCACGTGCAGTCCTCCTGGGTAGATCTCCCCGTTTGTACGCCCCTCGTTCACAGAGAGTACGTTATGTTGGATTAGAGGGGAGCCACACCCCACTGTGATCTCATTCTTCCCTCGGTGTATCTGCAGTGAAATTACTTCCAGGCAAAGTCACCGTCTTAGCTACCAGGGGCTCGGATTTCGGAAGACGAATTTGTGGGAAGGACATAGTTCAGGTATAGCTCAGTACACTGCCTACTTTGTCTGTAATGCCTATTGTTTATTTCTCTTCAGTTCGATACAAGTCACCAAGGATGCTCCGTCCTCTTCACCTAGTCATGCAATGGCTGATCAACTAACAACTAGAACATAACCCCCTTGAAGAAATGGCTACGTCTGTTGGGGATTCTCCTGATTCTTCATCTGGGACAGAACCTCGCATACAGCAGGAGCTTGTACGTATTTGTTGGATGGACCCTGACATTTGGAGTCAGATGGACCACAGTCTGTGACAAGCAGTGAATGTGTAACTGTGTACCTGAACCAGATACAAAGACAAGACAAGACGTTTTGGTTTATAGAAGTCAAGATGTAAGGACTGAAGGAGAAATCCTAACACATTTGTTCATGATAACTGGTTACGATCTTAAGTGTTTAACATACCAGAAAACGAGGACTGTGACCTTAACTCTTTCCTCAAGCTTCCAGACATAAAATATTCTACATTTCCACACATGGACCACACCCTTGTTCTGTTGAACATTTACATAATTACATATCAATCAGCCAATTTTTTTGTTCCAAAATTATTTTTTATACAGAATAAACACAGGCAGAATAGCTCAGTTCATCTGAAAGACACTATAAGCTAGAAGGTAGTCTTCAGTTAATTCACAAAGACATGCTCAGGAAAAAAAAACTGATGAGGGGAAGGGGAGGGGAGGGCAAACAGATTATCAGATGAAGAGTTTTATATGATAATGTGGCAAATATATCAAACTTAAAAAACTATTAAAATGCTTTAGAGACTGATACTTCAAACAAGGACCATGCATGGAGATAACCTAGCACCCCTGCACGGAGGTAGCCCATGGCAGCTCAGTGTCCAAGTGGGTTCCCCAATAATAGGAACAAGGATCATCTCTGACATGGACTTCTGGGCTGGCTCTTTGACCACCTCCACCTGAGGGAGGAGCAGCCTTAACAGTCCACAGAGGAAGACAATGAAGCCAGTCCTGATGAGACCTGATAGACTAGGGTCAGATGGAAGGGGAGGAGGACTTCCCCTATCAGTGGACTGGGAGAGAGGCATAGGAGAAGAATGAGGAGGGAGGGTGTGATTGGGAGTGGGTTGGGGAGGGGGGCTACAGCTGGGATACAAAGTGAATAAACTGTAATTAATAAAAATAAAATTAAAAAATTTTAAAAAATACTTTAGAGAGGCATGTCAATGGGATCAGCAGACAGCAGGTGGCGCTACCCATCTTGATTTAGCAGCAGCCATCTACCATGGAAATAAATGAAATACGTAATCAATCCCTTTAGCATTGTAATTGGAACAAATGATACAGATTTTAGAATTCTTTTGTAGTGTAGCTTTCCCTGAATACTGTATTTTCACAGCTAGCTAGGCACACTCATTCTCTCCAATGACTGAAGCTTAGGAAAAGTAAAGAATGTGAGAGATGAAGATAGAAATGGGTTGCAGCTTATAAGAGTGAATGTCTGTGGCCTAGTAAGGCCACCCAACGAAGGCGGGTGAGGTAATCAAAGAGTAGTTCATGTCAGAGACAGACCCTGCTCTCCCTATTGGGGGATCCATATGGAGACTGAGCTGTCATGGGCTACATCTGAGCAGGGGGTCTAAGTCCTCTATGCATGGTCCTTGGTTGGTACATCAGTCTCTGCAGTTCCCCTGGGCCCAGAATTTTTGGCTTTGTTGGTCTCCTTGTGGAGCATCTGTCCCCTCTGAGTCCTTTTATATTCCCCTTCTCTCGTAAGACTTGCTGCGCTCTGCCCAAAGTTTGGTTGTGTGTCTCTGCACTTGCTTCAATCCCCTGCTGGGTGGAGTCTTTCAGAGGACATCTTTGGTAGGCTCCCATCCTGTTCCCTCTCTTCCACCACTTCCATACCAGGCCACAGAGAAAGAGGATACAGACAGTCCTGATGAGAGATGATAGGCTAGGGTCTGATAGTAGGGAAAGAGGACCTCCCCTATCAATGGACTAGCAGAGGGGGATAAGGGGAAAAGATGGAGTGAGGGTGGGACTGGGAGGAGATGAAGAAGATGAGCTTCAACTGGGATAAAGTGAATAAATTGTAAAATAATAATAAAATTAAAAAGAGTGAATGTCTACTTAATTGGTTGATGCTTTACAGAGCTGGATAGAGAATTCTCAACATTAATCTCCAATGGCCAAAAAACACTTAAAGAATTGCTTAACTTTCTTAGTCATCAGGAAAATGCAAATCAAAATGATTCTGAGATTCCATCTTATGCCCATCAGAATGGCTAAGATCAAAAACTCAAGTGACAACACATGCTGGCAGGAGTGTGGAGAAAGGGGAACCCTCCTCCAATGCTGGTGGGAATGCAAAATTGTACATCCACTGGGGAAATCAATCTGGCATTTTCTCAGAAAATTGGCAGTAGTTCTCCCTCAAGACACAGCTATCCCACTCCTGGGCATATACCCAAAAAGATCACAGTATCACAAGAACACTTGCTCAATTATGTTTATAGCAGTTTTATTCATAATAGCCAGAAACTGGAAACAACCCAGATGTCCTTCAACCGAAGAATGGAAAAAAGAAACTGTGGTACATTTACACAACGGAATACTCCTCAGCTATTAAAAACAAAGACATCATGTCATTTACAGGCAAATGGTTGGAACTAAAAAACATTATCTTGAATGAGGTAACCCAGACCCAGAAAAACACGCATGGTATGTACTCACTTGTAAGTGGATATTAGCCATATAGTATAGGATAAGCACACTAAAATCCACAGAAGACTAAGATTTAAAACTTTTAAGACTAAATCCACTAAGACCCAAAGAAGCTAAGGAATAAGGAGGGCCCAAAGGAGGACGTTTGAAGCTCACTCAGAAGGAGAAACAAAATAGGTATTGGAGGCAGATGGAGGGTAGGTGGATGGAGGCGGATCTGGGTAGGAGGGTGGATGAAAAGGAGATCACGAGTGGGGATGAGCAGCAGAGAGCCCAGGTGAGAGAACAGAAATTGGGGATGGGGGCATTTCTGGGACCTTCCAGAGACCTGGAATAGGGGAGGCACCAGAAAGTCGATGGGGGTCACCCTAGCTGAGATATGGAGCCTGCAGTGGCCACTTCCTGTCATCAGGCCAAACATCCAGTGGAGGGGTAAGTAGACACTACCCACCCACCAAACCTCCCACCCAAAATTTGTCCTGCCTACAAGATGCGCAGAGACACAGATTGGGGAAATGGCCAACCAAAGACTGGCCCCACTCGAGACGCATCCCACGGGCGATAAGCACTGACACCATCAATGCTACGTTACTGTGCTTGCAGACAGGGGCCTATCTCCACTTCTTTGAGAGTCTTCACCCAGCAGCTAATGGAAACAGATGCAGAGACCCACAGCCAAATGTTTGACAGAGCTTGATGAGTCATATGGAAGAGTCAGGGAAAGAGGGAGCTGAAGGGGTCAAGGACTCCACAGGAAGACCTACAGAGTCAACTAACCTGGCCCTGAGGGGCTCACAGAGACCGAACCACCAACCAAAGAACATTCATGGACTGGTCCTAGGTGCCCTGCACATATGTAGCAGATGTGCAGCTTGGTCTTCATGTGGGTCCCTAGCAAGTGGAAGCAGGGACCCTTTCTGAGTCTGATGCCTCTCTTTGGATCCTGTTTCCCTAACTGGGCTGTCTTGTCTGGTCTCAGTGGTAGAGGTTGAACCTAGTTCTGCAGTAACTTAATGGGCCAGGGCAGGTTGGTACCCATGGGGGACCTCCCCCTTCTCTGAGGAAGAGGGGGGGGGGAGGGATATATGAGGGGGAACTGGGAGGAGAGGAGGTGAGCTTCAATCAGGATGTGAAGTGAATAAATTAAAGAAAATCGCTGAGAAAATTGGTGCTTACCATATATCCAGTGCACTTCTGTATGCTCAGTGGATGGATCTCTATGAACAAACTTTACGGAGGTTCCTATATTGAATAACACTTTTATTATAGCAGGGGAAGAAAGATAATAAAGGCAAAAATTAGAAAACTATGCAATAGAGGCTGGACAGATGATGGCTCAGCAGTTAAGGGAGCGTATGGCTCTTTTGGTTTCCAGCACCCACCTGGGGCAGCTCACAACTGTCTGAAACTCCAAGTTTAGGGGATGCAATCTGCTCTCCTGGCCTTCGTAGACACAGCACTCAAAGTTCACAAACACATGCCTGAGAGCGTGCGCGCGCACACAGACATACACACATGCGTCAAAATTTTTAAAATCTGAGAGAGAAAAAGTAATTCAACATATTGTGAAATAATGAGACCATGAAAAAAATAACAGTCTGAGATAAAGGGCCTCAAGAGTGCTAGGTGGTAGGAAAAGTTTGGTTTTATTTATTTTTCATTGAGAAGATGGTATTTTAGCAAAATAAAGAAAGTGAATTAGGAGTGTGACTATCTGGGGGGAGAGTGTCCACATGGAGGGAATTGCTGGTCCGTTGACCTCCGTGTGGGATCATGTCTGCCTCGTTAGAGGGGTTCAGCAGGTATGTTAGCATGGCTGGGGTAGGAGGCTAGGAGAGTGGTCAATGAGCTCAGAAAGGTGACATGGAGCAGATCTGAAAGGCCTCCAGCCCCTTGTGGGAAACTGAGCAGCACTGTCAGGTCTGAATACAGCAATTGAGTTGAGCTATGTTGTGGTTTCAAAAATGCTGAGGTTTTGTGGTGAGAATAGTAGGCTTCCTGGGACCAGGAGGCCAAAGGAGGGAGACTCACTCCAGCTGTGACAGCAAGCCAGTCAAAAGCTGCCAGTGCCTAAGCTGTAGCCAGTGAGAGTAACAAAAGAAGCATCATGAAGCCAGGCATGGTGGCACAAGCCTGTGATCCCATATCTCTGTGAGCTTGAGGCCAGCCTGGTCTACAAAGCGAGTCCAGGACAACCAAGGCTACACAGAGAAACCCTCTCTTGAAGCAAAAAAAAAAAAAAAAAAGCATCATGAAAGTGATAGTTTCTAGACATTTATTTTGATATTGGAGCTGACATACTCTTATACTCTTCGCTCTGATGTATTGGAAGTTAAATGTAAGAATAAAAAATATTCCAAAAAAAAAAAAAACAAAAAACCCCAAAAACTTTAAAAGTTCCCCATAAAGTAACTGGACTGAAATAAACACCACGAGAACGGTGCATTTTGAAGTTTAACTTGATAGTTGCAAGTTGGCCAGGTTGAGTTTAAAACCTCTCCCATTGGACTGGGACGAACAGAATTCGAGGAACTCGAATCTGAAAGGGCAGGTTCGGCTTCCTGTATTGGACACACCAGTTCTGAGATGTCTGGTAGCTACCACACTGGGAAGAAAGAGCCTCTGGAAGAATTTGAGCAGGAAATGGAGTCTGTCTCCGTGAAAACAGGAAAGATTGGCATACAGGAAATGCTCAGGGAGGCGGGTGCAGCCTGGGCCAGGTACAGCGAGCCCAGCTTGAACTACAGAAGAAGTGTAGGGAAAGGACAGTGGTTCAGAGTAGGACTACCAGGGCTTGGCCTTTGGTTAGGCCTGTAGGTGAGAGAGAGATGAAAATGGCTGGGATTCGGGGCTAGAGAGCTGGCTCAGCAGTTAAGGGCACTCCCAGCTCTTACAGAGGACCCGGATTTGTTCCTAGCACCCACATGGTGGTTCACAACTTCCTCACATCCTAGTTCCATGGGATCTGATACTCTGTTCTGACCTTGGGCACCAGACACTCACACAGTGCTTATACATACACACACTGAATAAATCTAACAGAAATGTGAAAAGCACCAAAAGCAGGAGGAAAAGGCATCTTTTCAGTGTCCTGGTCTCCTCCTTTGATTATTAGTCTCATGGTTGGGCATATTCTAGTTTTGTGTTTGGAGGGACCTCCATAACAGCTGTACCATATGTACATTTTTTGAAAAGAATCTTACTTGAGTCATGGATATTTTTATTATCATAACCAAGAGATTCACACTGCTTTTAAAAAATGAAGTAATACACTTGTTTTGAAAATGAATATCCAAAGAAATGTATTTTCCATCAAGAGAGAAGAAAGAACCTCAGATCAACACTGTTCAGGAGAAATGGCAACAGGCCCTGGTCCCTACTGGCATGGAAATATTTGCCCCTTCAATGCATGCATTTGCCAAATGCCATCTGCCTTTCTGGCGCTCAGTGTTCCTGCAATAATTGGAAACAGCAGTGTTTGGATAGACGCTCCAACAAGGGTGATATTCGACTGACATTTGCAGACCCTGAAACACACAGTCAGTCCTGCTTCTCTGATGAGACAGCGACACGGGAGCCTTCTAATGATCCTATCAGTATTGAGTCTGGCTGACAGAGGTCTTGGGTTACATGGATCATAAGGGACACTCTGATTCTGTAGGCTAAGTTGTGACTCCAACTCAGACTTTCTCCCATTAAATCCGGGAGGTGGTACTACAGCTTTGCGACTAAATTTCCTGGTTGAGCGTAGTCCTCCAGCCAGTAGCTTACCAATGCAAATTATTCTCCTCTCTTGTCCTAACCATTGTGAAGCAGCTCAATCCTAGGAACTGGATTTTTAGCAGGGGGCTTTTGTGCAGAGTAGTGTGAACTACATTTCTGTCAATATGTCCTTCCTGCTTACCTTATAAGCGCTATTGCAGTCACATTAAGATCCAGCTGTTGGCATCTAAAATGAAAAGCCAGAGAGTCTATAATGTAGGCGGAGTGAGCTGCATTCTGGGGATGCCACAGAAGCAAAGAATTTACACAGGGTTCCCAATGTGAGGTTTCAACTTGCAACTTTAGACTACTGTGTGAGCATGGCACAAATTGCCTAGAAATTGTACTTCAAAGTGTGTATTTTGATTTTCTTCTCTAGCTGTCTAGCAATATGCAATAGCTGTCCGGGGTGCTGGGTAACAGTAACCAGCGGGCTGTCAGGAAGCCACAGGACTGCAAGGTCAAACAGCAGGGACCCTACTGTACACTGGGCTGCCAGTGTTTTGTGGATTTTAAACTTCAGGTAATTAATAAGTTACATGAGATATTTAATACCGGATTATAACATGGGCATTGTGTTGATGCCCTTTGCCAACTGTAGACTGATGAGAGTGTTCTGAGCATGTTTAAGGCAGGCCAGGCTAGGTTAAGTTGTCCATTTAGAAAAGTTTTAACGTGAGACCTGATAGGCTAGATGGAAGGGGAGGAGGAGCTCCCCTATCAGTGGACTGGGGGAGGAGCATGGGAAGAGATAAAGAATGGAGGGTGGGGTTGGGAAGGGGTGAGGGAGGGGGCTACACCTGGGATACAAAATGAATAAATTGTAATTAATAAAAAAAAATAAATTAAAAAAAGAAAAGTTTGAACGTTTGGTGGGCTTATCTGGAGGAACCCACTGCAAATCCAGGGCATCTGTGTAAATCTAGCGTGCACTGGATAAGGGAGAAAGATCCAGGGAAACAGCAGTACAAGCACCCATGAGTGCAGAGGAGGTTACCACCAAGGTGCATGCAGACAGCACTCTGCCCTTGTCAGGCTTCGTAGACCAGCATGCTCTTCTAGTTTCAGGAGTGCACCTATCACTGAACTTTTGCACCTGGACCATAAGAAGAGGCAATTGCTTAGGAGACCGGACAAGAGCCAGCTGACACCCAGCTTAGCCTTGATCAGTGCATACCATTTGGTCAGACGCCAACATTTTAGGAGAGACGTCAGTTCTAACCAAGTCTTTGCTATTGAAGATCACACTGAGGATCCTGTAATGGTCTGTGAGATGTTAGATGACAGATGTCAGATACGCAAAACTCTGGCTTTATGTACGTTCTCTTGATGAGAAATAAGGGGACCCTCTTTTTTTTTCATCAGGTGTAAAGCCCCTCAGTGGGGGTTTTCTTTCCTTATAATCTTAAAACTTAAAAAAAAAAAAATTGGGGGCTGGAGAGATGGCTCAGAGGTTAAGAACACCGGCTGTTCTACCAAAGGTCCTGAGTTCAATTCCCAGCAACCACATGGTGGCTCACAACCATCTATAATGAGATCTGGTGCCCTCTCCTGGTGCACAGGCACACATGCAGGCAGAACACTGTATACATAATAAATAACTAAAAAAAAATATAAGGTGATCGATTCACAGAAAATCACAAATATGATACAGTCTCATGCGCCTTTTACTCAGTGTCCCCCAAATGAGAGGATCTAATCTAATGAAATCAGCACAATATCAAAACCAGGAGGAGTTTGGGGCTAGAGAGATGGCTCAGTGGTTTAGAGCGCTTGCTGCTTTTGCCCAGGATCTGGGTTCCGTTCCCACCTTGCACATGGCGGCTCATTACCATTTTCTACTCCAAGAGATCTGAGACCCTTCTCTAGTCTCCCCGGGCAAGGGACACACATGATGTAAGAAAACACTCAGGCATATAAAAGAAAAATAAAAGTCGGGTTTTTTGTTTTTGTTTTTTTAACCCACGAGTTTGTCACCGATGAGTGTAACTGATGAGTCATTCAGTTACACGCCCTTTTGTCTCCTGTGGACTTGGCTGATCACCACAGATGTGTAGCTGGTCCATCTTTCCTGTGTTTTCCCACAACAGCCCTTGTACCTGGCTGTGAAGACCCACCGTCCACCTTTATAGCTCTGTCATCTAGAAAGTACTATAGAAACACAGCACACCATCCTTGAAGGACAGTTTTCACATGGCAAAGCCCTTTTGACTCATTCAAGTTGTGCCTTTTGGTGTCGGGCCATCTTCCACGGTAGGGTTGTGCACACGTTCCTTTGTTGAAAGACATGTTGCGTGCGTGTTGGGGTGACAAGTAAAGCTGTTGTGGACAATTATGCGCAGGTTTTTTTTTTTTTTATGTGGGCAAACATTTTTATTTCTCTGGACAAATGTGGAGGACTGAGATTGCCAAGTTGTATGGTCAGTGTGCATTTAGATTTCTAAGAAACTGCACAGAGATTCTTGAGAGTAGCTGTACCATTTAATGAGAAACAATCATTTTTAAAAGGGTCGGCTCTACAGACAGTTTCCTTTTAAGTTGAGAAGGGCTGTAATGGCACTCTATTGGAACAACTTGCTGGCTCTAGTCCCCTCAGGCGTTTGATGCCAAATCAGCCCTTTCCTGTTCCCCCCTCTCAGTGCAACTGGGCTTATTCGTAATACATGATCTAAAAAAAAAAAAAAAAAAAAAAGATCAATTAGCATCGAGAACACCATTCTTAGTTTTATGTTCATGAGGCAGATCTCTAAACAGACAGACAAACAAAGGAAACCCAAATTGAAAAAAAAGAAAACGCCTCTGACAACACCCTGGCAAAGTCAGTGCACGGGTGACTGAGGGCCTCCTGTGTCTCCCTGTGTTAGTCTCTACACCAGGGCATCACTATTTCATCTCTACACCAGAGCATCACTATTTTGATGCCCTGTTTAGCCCGGCTTTGTTTGGACACCGTCCGAGGGGTGTGCACACCTGGTTTGCTTTACACAGCCCTAACTCCGTATCACCGGGGACGCTTTTTTGCTCACCTGTTCGCTTCACCTGTTCACTGCTGCACAGATGGCCCCCTCCGACTTCACCCCAGTATTTCCTCGGTCCTCGCCGGCTTTCTTTGCTTATTTATTTATCTATGTGGTACAGTTACCCCATACTGAGGATGTCTGTTTTCGTTAGTGGTCTCACTCACTTGCTAGAATGTCAGCTAGCCCCCTCTAGGGCTTCTGTGGGAGATGGTTCTCGCCAGCCTGAGCTGGCATAAATCATAGACAACAGACAAGGATGGATAACTCACCAGATTTTAGGGTGCCTTCCCGAGTGACCTCATGGCCACTCTTTGCCCTCTACTGTCTATCTTTCACCCCAAACCTTAAAGTTCTCATTCAAAGCCACATAGCTAATCGGCTTCCTTGCCACAAAACCTTCAAATAGTCCCTTTAAAAAAAAAATGAGGCCTAGACTTAATTTTTTTTTTTATGGTCCCCAGACGTTATTTTATTTTAGAAACATTTCAATCACAAATAGTCCGCTATGGAATAATGAGCAGCCATTTATCCTAGGCATCCCCTCCAACCATTAGTTTTCACTGTATGCACATCTACTCCTCTCTGCATCCTCTGTAAGCTCTATGAGATCATGCACATGCATAAACACACTTTGTTGACTTTCTTTCTTTATTTATTACAATTTATTCATTATATCCCGATTGAAGGGTCCTCCTTCAACTCCTCCCAGTCCCACCCTTCCTCCCTCTTCTCTCCTATCCCCTTCTCCTAGTCCACTGAAAGGGGGAGTTCTCCCCCTCTACCATCTGGCCCTGATTTATCAAGTCTCATCAGGACTGCCTGGGTCCTCTTCCTCTGCGGCCTGGGAAGGCTGTATCATCAGGCGCAAGTGAGTTCATGACAGAGGCAGCCCCTGCTCCCCTAACTCGGGAACCCCCATGGAGACTGAGCTGCCAATCAGCTACATCTGAGCAGGGGCTCTAGGTCCTCTCATGCATGGTCCTTGGTTGGTGCCTCAATCTCTGCAGGACCCTCTGGACTCAGATTTTTTAGCTTTGTTGGTCTCCTGAGCGATAATAAAGAGACTATTCCCGAGATTTGTTTTTTGTTATAAAGCACAGAGTCAAGGGTTACAGTATACCTCAGGCCATCGAATGCCCAGCTCCTATATTTGGTTTTCCTCAGAGAATTAAAGATAGCGATTGGAGAGATGGCTTACTAGTTAGGAGCACTTGCTGTTCTTGCACAGAATCCATGTCCAGGTCCCATCGCCTCTAACAGTTTTTAACTCCAGTTTCAGTTAAAGACTGATACTGGTGCTACCCTCTCCTGGCTTCCGTAGGCATCGGAAGCATGTGGTGCACAGACACATGCAGGCAAAACAACCATACATATTAAGGAAAATAAATAAATCTCTTTTTTTAAAAAAAGAAGGACAGCTAATCATGAAAATGAGCATCTTATTAGGTAATATATGGGCAAGTGAAGAGAAATTGTTCAAAATTTGAATTAAAGCCAATTTTTAATTTTTTATTGCAAGAGAACTTCTCTGCGGTGTTACAAGATACTTGGCTCCTCTCTTATCTGGGAAAGTCACTTGTAGACACAGTTATCCTGAACATCTCCTTTTGAAGTTCCAATAGCCCACTATATCTCAGTGCACAGAAAGTGAGATTGCCCTCTGTTTTCAAGGTTTGTCGCGCAGAGCCAGATGGGTTCGACCATTTGGGTTTGGATTAGACATGCTATGTCTGGAAGCTGTGCATGCAAAAGGAGTTGTCCAAAAAGAAGCTGAAATTAGAGATGGCAACAGAGCTGGAACTGACTGAGAGGCAGGGCTAATTGTGTGGGCGGGTAAGCCAGCAGTGGCTTACACAATAGAACGGATATCAATCAATGCCAGAAGCTAAAGAAACCGTTCCATGGAGGGAGAGCTAGGAGATGTGAGGAAGGAAAAAGAGCCTCTGCAGAGAGAGAAGAGGCAGGAAAGACTGTTTTAGAAGGGATGAGGGTGGCGTTAAGATGACTGTTGATGACTCTTCAGAAGATGAAGATTAAGGCATGACTGTGATTCTAAGATCTGTTCCCAAGGACATCATCATGGGAATAGTGAACGGGAGAAGTTGCACAATTGGTATTAACAACAGTTGAGATGGCCAGACATGGTAGTACATGCCTTTATTTTCAACACTTTGGAGCCAAAGGCAGGCAGAGCTCTGATTCAAGGCCAGCCAGGGCTACATAGCAAGACCCTGTCTCAAAAAGAAAGAAACAAACGAAACCAGAAATAAAACAACGGTAAATAAATTACAACAATGAAAATAAAAACAATTGAGAAATTTTAGTGTATTTTAGGGCAAGGGGGACTCAGAAAGGGAAAGAATGGTGGCACAAGATAACTTGATAAGGTCAGAACCCTGTCCTGAAAAACCAACCAACAAACAAAACAAGCAAACAAAAAGATTATAAGATCAAGAAGCCAAAGACAGGTCCTTGATAAGGAAAGAAGAGATGCACAATACACAGGCCATTTTTGATGACAAACTGAGAGGTTTGTTTCGGAAAGATCTTTCCTTTTTGTGAGTGGAAATAATAAGAAGTGAAGGTTTTCTGAAGAAGAGGGGAGGTCAGCTCAGCACTGGTTAGTGACTTAAATCCTCTTTAGTTTCCCTCGGTGGTGGGTGGAAGGAATCCCAAGTCTTCATGACTGTCTGAGATCACAGAACCGTTGGTGTCAAGTCTCCTCCAGCTGCAGAAGGCAGAGCTGGTGGTGAAAATGGCCTGCAGGTGGATCTCTATGAGTTCAAGGCCAGCCTGGTCTACAGAGTGAGTTCCAGGACAGCCAGGGCTATACAGAGAAACCCTGTCTTGAAAGAATATATAGAGACATATGCTGTGAAATCACCTACTGCTTGTGCAGTTAGGTGACGCTTATTCAGGAAGTGCCCAGAGCTGAACGACCATCATCACATATGGCACTAGGTCCTTCCCATCTCTCCAGTAAGCTGCCTTGTGCCCATTTTCCACCAATCCCATTTTCAACCTCATCCTCGGCCACAGGACAACCTTCCCTCTTCACACATTTTCTTTTCTATAGCTTCCTACAAATGATTCTCAAACATGGAGCTCCTGTACCTGGTTTCTTACCTTGCTCTGTTGTCAGGGTCACCACGCTGTAGTTTTTCTCAGCACCTGCCTCCTATGCATTGCTAAGTTGTATTTTGTCACGAGGAGCTGCATTTGCCCCTGTTTCCACACCAGTGATGTGTAAGTGCTCATTTTACAGGAATTGCAATTCTCTTGTCTTTCACTTTGCATGTCAGGGAAGTTATGGTGACAGGAGTAAGAGTCGGCTGGTCACATTACAGCTGCAGTCAGGAAGCAGGGCAGGTGGTGCTTAGCACATTTCCTTCATTTTATCTACGCTGAGACTCCAGCTTAGGGACCTACATGTAGGTCCCCCTACATGTAGCGTGTGTTTTTCCACCCCAGCTAACCTAATCTAAATAATAATGCTTTCTCAACCATACCCAAAGATTAGTTTCCATTGCTGACTCTAAATCCTATCATGTTCACAAAATGAACTATCACACTTTTCAAGATCAATTGATAGATGCTTCAATTTTGAAATGTTTTCATGACTCTGGCTTCAGATGACCTATAATTTCCGCCTCATACAGAAGCCGAGGTGTTCTCATGCATGATATAGGCAGGATATTATAAGCCTTTGTGCAAAGCCCACACTGTTCCCAGATAAGGACTTCAAGGGCCTGTTATTGAAGCACTCTCCATGTTTGCAGGAGTCTGAACCGTAAAGAGTTGCTTTGACAAGTCTAACCCTTCCTCTTAGAGATGAGGATTAGCCAATATCAGCTGAAAGAAAGAAAATTATTTAAGATGTATAAAAGTATCTTCTATTCTCCTGATGTAATTGTTTCTGAGATATATTGCCTTCATCTCCTAACCTAGGCCTAGTCCTGGAAGCTTCTAGACTCTGTACAATCTAATCTGTACCTAAAATATTTTCAGCCTCTGAGACTTACGGTTGAATATGCTCACCCTTTCTAGCTCTGTCTGAACTCTGGCTGGCTGGCTCAGCTCAGTTGTTCTGGCTAAACTCCTCACCAAGATGACAGATTCAAACTGGCTTCTCTCCAGCTTCTTACTGAATTGCTCTGCTTGGCCCCAAACTAACTCTAAACAGTCTGTTCTAAACACATGATAGCTTTAAGAGCACCTGCTTTGGGCTGGAGAGATGGCTCAGTGGTTAAAAGGGTTGGCTGCTCATCCCAAGGTCCTGAGTTCAAAATCCAGCAACCACATAGCTCACAACTATCTCTAATGGGATCTAAAGCCCTCTTCTGTCATGCAGGCATACATGCAAATAGAGTACTCCTATACACAAATATACATAAATAAATACTTAAAAAAAAAAAGGAACACTCTTTTCTTCACACAGCCTAGCCAAAGACTAGGATGAAGCTGATTTGAGATGGAGACAATCGGGCATAACCTGGACCCCAGGATGTTCCAACCAGATTGTGTCTGTTACCGGCTCAAGCCCTGTTAGAATTCCTCTTGTGAAGTAAAGCCAAGACAATGTCTCTCTGTGTCATGCATATATCCTCATATCTGCATAGGTATTTAGTAGAGAGGATTCAAATAGAGGGAATTAGCTAAGCATACATTAGAAGTCTGAAGGGAAAAGCCTAGGAGAATGACGTAAACAGAGTAAGATTAAGAAATTTACAAGGAATTACTTTCTGGCAATTATGCAGACATCAAGTCCAAATCCTGTGAGCCTGAAAGGTTGGGGGTCAGGAAAACTCCATCATGAAGGTTGTCGGCTGGCACTTCCTTCTTGACCTGGGGAGGGTCATTCTGTCTGCCTAAACCAAACCTGGCTCTTGCCACTGTCTCTCAGTTTTGGAGCTCCAAGCCTCCATTACCAGCTTTTCTCGAAGCTGACTTGCTTTTCACTGACTTGCCAAAGTCAGGCTGGACCCTTGTTGAATGCTGGCTCAGGTGTCAGAGCCCTGTGTCTGACCCTATGTTTCACCCTTTTCCACAAAGAAAGTGAGGTAGCCCTGACCTTCAGGCGGAGGAGCATGCTCCAGGTTGGTGCCCGCCAGGGCCCAAGCTTCCTGGGAGAGCACTGGACAAGCCCAGGCTCCCACTGGACACAGAACAACACATTCCTATCTGTGCACATGCACAGTTAAGAGGTGGATATCAGGTGACTTATAAGTTTCTGCCTTAATCCTTTGAGACATCATCCCTCCCTAAGCCTGGAACCCTAAGCCTGGGGACCAGCAAGATCCAGTGATGCTACTGTCTCTACCCCAACCCTCCTCCCATGCCACCGCCCCCCCCCCAGCACTTGGGTTCAGATGGGACCATCTAAGCTTTTCTTCTTCCTTTTCCTTTCTTTCTTCCTCTTCCTTTCTTCTCTTCCTTTCTTTTCTTCCTCTTCCTTTCTTCCTCTTCCTTTCTTTTCTTCCTCCTTTCTTTTCTTCCTTTCTTTCCTCCTTTCTCCTTCCTTTTTCCTTCCTTCCTCTCTTCTTTTCTCGTTCTCTCTCTCTTTCTTTCTTGAGACAGGGTTTCTCTGTGTAGTCCTGGGTGTCCTGGAATAGATTTGTAGACAAGGCTGGCCTCGAACTCACAGAGATCTGCCTGCCTCTGGCTCTCGAGTGCTGGGATTAAAGACACGCACCATCACACCTGGCCTTAAACAGTTCTTTCTTTCTTTCTTTCTTTCTTTCTTTCTTTCTTTCTTTCTTTCTTTCTTTCTTTCTTTCGTTTTGTTTTTTTGAGACAGGGTTCCTCTGTGTAGCTACCATGCGTGGCCTCCATGCCAAGCTTTTTATGTGGGCCTTCTTATCAGTTTGAACCATCCCTCTAGCCCTCACTTTTATTCTCTCTTTGTGTGTTGTGTGTCTGTCATGTATATGTGTGTGGTACACACATAAGTTTGCTGGTGCGCAGGCCTAGGCTCCTGCACAGACAGTGATCGGGGTATGGCAGAAAGGCAAATTCCTTCCTCTATTGATCCCAACCTTATTGCTTTGAGACTAAGTTTCTCACTGAATTGAGAGCTTACAGTTGCAGTGAGGCTGTCTGGCCAATGAGCTCTGAGGATTCACCTATCTCCATCCCCCAGTGCTATTTGGCACTACAAAGGCACTAATAACCTGCAATCATACACAGTCAGGTCTCACACCACAAAGCTAAGAGAAAGCTGACCTCAGTAACCAGAATTAGGGAGACAATACCAAGCTCAAGATTTGTCCTTAAGGATCCATCAGATTCCTAGTAAAGCAGATGATGTGGGGTTGGACAGATGGCTCAGTGGTTAAGAGTAACTGGGTTTGGTTCCCTGTACCTACAAAGTAGCTCTCGAACAGCTGTTAACTCCAGTTTCCACAGAATCTAACACCTTCCTCTGGCCTGTGTGGGCATGAGACAGGCATGTGCTATATACATATATAGATACAGGCAAAACAATGATACACATAAAGTAAAAGTAAATCAATATTTCTCTCTCTCTCTTTTTTCTTTTCTTAGATAGGATTTCTCTATTTAGCCCTGGCTGTCCCAGAACTCACTATGTAGACAAGGATGGCCTCAAACTCACAGAGATCCACCTGCCTCTGCCTCCCAAGTGTGTATGCCATCACACCTGACCTACAAACAAACAAAAACTTATTAAAACTCCGAAACAAACAAAAGCAACAACAAAAGTTGAAGGCCGTTGTGGTTCTTTCAAGTTCTGAGTGGATTTGCCATGGATAAATGCAGCACAGAGAAAAGATATCAAGAGGAGGGCAGTCCTCAGCTCAGCTGTGCTGGAGGAATGTCAATGCTCATCAGACAGCATCTCCCAATTGTGTGTCACTGAGATGTGCTCTTCTCCTATCTTTAAATCTGTAAGTAAAGAAGCAATGAAACCACCAATATGACCACTCAATGGGTCCCTGCTCAACAGGGACCAAATTGCCAAGGCCACCTATTGGCCGTGGCTGGGTGCAGAGAGAAGCAAAATGGCAGGGAAACAAGTGGATTTTATAAGACAGTTTGTGGGGGAGGGGGCAGGCTTTGATCTGGTACAGGCTGTTCAGATTGACCAGGCAAACTGGTGGATTAAGGGAGGTTCCTGGTAAACAGAAGCTTTCCTTTTGGCTTCTGTTTACCTGACCAGAATCCTAATTAAGATATGGTCATCAGCACTGTCATTTTTCAGTCCTTCCCCCTCCCCCTACCACACTTTGGATCTAAAAAAATTGCTTCCTTGGCTTTGTCTTTGGAACTAAACACTAAAGAAGTGGTCGTTACTTCTACATAGCCTTTGTTAAAATGCATGTTACTGAAGAAGGGATGAAAATGTTTCTACATTTCACAAGGAAACAGCAAGAAAAAGTCCTAGGGAAGAGCCATTTACTGTAATTTCTGAACTAGTCTTTAAGGAAATGCTATGCCTCCTTTTTCTGTACTGGCAGCTCGCTGTACTTTTCCTCTTAGAACACTTAATACAATCTGCACTTTGATGTCTATTCTGATAACCATCTAGGCTATATGAAGGTAAAAAACCATCTCTACTTCTCCTTTTTCTAGTGTCTGGCACAGTTTCTAGAACATACTGGTTATTTTCTATGTACTGAACAACAATACATAGACGGTCATTGTTGGGTAAGTTTTCACAAGACAGGAACATTCCATGCTGTAGGGAAGTTCCTTAAACAGGAAGTTAAACAGCATAATTCAGGAAGTGTCTGAAACTGATAAGGTTCTCTAGGCCCCTCCCTGACAAAGTAAGCAACAAAAGCTTAAAGAGATCCTCTTTTAGAAAAGCCAAGCTGCAAAAAAGACTTTGAGACCAGACCAGTGGCTGGGAAGAGGTTTAGACCAAATGAGGCCCCTGGAAAGGACACTCTCCAACCTGTTGAGCTGCTTGCAGGCTGTGCAGAGTGTTTCAGGTCCTCAGATTTTGGTGAACTGTAACCCATGCTGGGGTGGGCTTTATGAGGCAGCTGCCTTTGAGTCATTTCTGCTTCTGTAATGAACCCTCCCCCCATATTCCTGTGAGTAACTCCAATCAAATTCACCCTCCACCACGTTGGTCCTAGGTGGGTGGCACCTACACTATGGTGTGTCGTGGGCTCCTTGTGTGGGGTGAGTGGATGTGTGTGTTGCATCACCCCAGGAAAAGTTTTGTCACACAGCCATCATTTTGTTTGGGTTTATCTGTTGAATACACTCGTATAAATAATAAAATCTCCTTTTTTTTTTTTTTTTTTTTTTTTCACTTACTGGGGAAAAAAACATGAAAAATTGGTCCCAATCTTTGTTGCCTACTAACCAACACCGTAAAGTCTACGAGTTTATATATATCTTTATATATCCATTCCGATCATCAATACATTTAGGTACTTTCTTATGTATCATAACTATCAATAATCAGTATTTGAATCCAGGGTTCAGAGTTCAAGCTCTTGTCTATCTTCTTTAACTTTGATGCTAAGTACCAAAGGTACTTGTCATGGAAGCCTCAGAATGGGGAAGATTTAAAAGAAACACAAATTCCTCTTGCTGTTTTTTGCCTAAGGTTGGTTCTCTTTCCCCAGATGAAATGGGAGGAGGCTAAACTGCCTGGTCACCTAGACCGATTTCTGTTGGCCAACGCCACGGCAGGCGCTTATGGAAAGAACACGTGACTCCCCATCAAAGGTGCAAGTCTTGTATCACTTAGCCTGTAATTTTGGCACTGTATTTCCATGAGACTTTAAAAAAAGAATTTTCCCAACGCTGTTTTTGAAAAGAAAAAAAAAATGCCAGTTTTGGGACCTAACCCTGTATTTAATACTCTCAGAATGACTCCACGACCTTAATTGCAAATGTTCTTCTTTCATTTTTTGTTCTAGACTCCACAAAATTCCACCCATGACGTTTAAGTAGCTGATAGTTTCTACCCTCTAGGAGCCTGAATTTTAATTGTGATGAGGAGAATTCCTTCATAAAGAAAGATCCGGGCGTGTCCCTGGGTCAGATGACTGAGATGT
Source organism: Psammomys obesus (assembly GCF_907164565.1). Lineage (NCBI taxonomy): Eukaryota > Metazoa > Chordata > Mammalia > Rodentia > Muridae > Psammomys > Psammomys obesus. The sequence continues at coordinate 16,965,627 of NW_026596095.1, read as the reverse complement.
CCTAGGCTGTATCAGGACAGCCCAGAGGACATATGGGAGTTATTGCTCCCTCAAAGCTCCCAGGGGTTTAGTTCAGTCTCCGTACTACCATTTACCAGATCATTTGTATTGAATTACTTCCTGGTTTGGACTCTGCCAACACCAACTACCCAGACCTCCTCCTGGGAGCTCAGGCCATCTTCCAACATTTCAGCTCCTTTTGTTGACAGGTCGTGTCTAGATGAGCCCTTTATAAAGGAGTCATCTAAACTTTTAAGCTCTGTCGTAATCCTAACATGTATCATTAACATTGGTTTACTGCCAGATAAATAAAAAGAGGTCCGCACTGTGGAAAACCACACTCGAAGCTAATCAAAATCTCCTCATTTTCATGTTCTTAATGGATCTGTTTCTATCTTCCCTTTAGTTCCTGGGAAAGCTTCCCTGTTATCTTGGCACCGGGGACATTTGGCAATGTGTGGAAGAACTTACACTTCCCCATTCATGGGAGTTGGGGTGGATGAAGGACATCCCTCCTGGACTCCTGGATCGGGCACAAACCACACCCAGATACCCGTTTTCACAGAGAGATCTTTATTAACCAGGGAAGAAAAGTTAAAGTGGCTGCCTTCTGACTCAGGTAGAAAAACAGCAGCAAATGACCTTAGAGGTGTAAATTTTAAGCCTAGAAAAAAGGGGTGGTATGTGTAAGGATGGGCTAAGAGGAAGTGGTCTGTTTTGACTGGCCATGTTAATTAGGTGAAACAAGGGGGGCTTTTGATCACTGAAACCTTGGTAGTCAGCTTCAGGAGGAGGAAGTAGCCAAACAAGGGACTAGGCTTTGGTGGCTAGCTTTAAGGATGGAATCTAACTTTTTGTTTTTTCAGCAAGGCAGAGGAAATGGGGGAGAAGAGCAAGGGCTGCAAGAGCCATGCTTGCCAGAGTCCCTTCAGTGGGTAAGAATCCAGTAGGCAGAGGCCAGAGATACATGTAAACATACATGTATGTTTTCTGCACAAGACACAGCAGAAATGGTCCTTCCATGAGTGCTGCTGTAAAGTATGAGGGGCTGAGGTTAGAACTCACAGCTCAGCGGTAAAGTTCTTGCCTGATGTGTGAGAGATACTAATGGTGAGAACAGGAGATAGAAACTGCGCAGGTGTGGCAGCGCCTCTCTGAGTTCTGAGGATGCCCTTGCTGGAGGTCAGGAAGGCTAGAAAAGAATCCTGGTTCCTGATTCCTTCTTAGTCTCTACATTTGCCTAGAAGCTGGAGGTGAGAGTGTGACAAAGTTAGAGGAGTCATTTGTGTACTGCCCGGTTGGCTCAACTAGACTGACAGGCTCTGCACCACGCCTTGCCCCAGTTTCTGCCATTAAGTTCATTAAACGCTCCCCAGACTAGCATCTCAGTATTATCCAATTTCAGCAGTTCTCAGCCTGTTCGTGGAGACAGGTTGAGGACACCGATCTTTGCATTACAGTTCATAACGGCAGCAATGTTAGTATATAGTTTAAAATGCCACATGCAACAGATCTGATAAGAAAGAGATTTATTTGATGGAGGTGGGGGGGAGAGAGAGAGAAAAAGAGAGAGACACATGGTGGGAGCTCCCCAGGAGAGAAACAGGCAGAGTGAGTGCAAGAGAGGAGAGAGCAGAGAGAAAGAGAGAGAGTGCAGGTGGGAGTGGCAGAGTGTTTATATCTGAAGTACCTGACCAAGGTGATGACATAGGACAAAGGTAGTGATATAGGACGTATATAGTGATATAGTGATATAGGGCCCTAAAGGCCCCTGAGGGCAGGCCAGTTGAATTGCCTGCACAAGAGAACAAGCAAAATTACAGTTATGAAGTAGCAACAAAGACCATTTTATGGTTGGGGCCACCACAACATGAGGAGCTGTATTAAAGGTTCGTAGCATTAGGAAGGTTGAGGGCCCACTTTCTGGGACCCTCTTCTGCTGAACAGGATCTCTCATTTCTCTGGCTTTCTCTTAGCTGCCATCTATGGTAAACTCTCTAAAACCCATCCCCTGTGGTCTGAGAAGCTGAGAGCTACAGCCTTACAGTGGCTTTGGTGGTCATGGAGTTTTCTGGAACCTTAGCCTCCAAGATAAATTCAGCAAAAGTGGAAAAAGTCTCCAACATTCTCGAGGACACTCCCCAAAACTTCCTGTAACAGAGGTTCAAATCACAAGCATGGCCAAGTAACAGAATGAATAGGTGGGAATCTATATATCCTTGAGATATCTCTTGCTTATGGTTATCAAATCCATTCGTTTATTTGCATTGAACCCAGAGTTTATGAACATGTAAAGGAAAATATTAGCACCTAACAGAAACAGTGAAGACTGACCTCCTGCTGCCCTTGGTCCTAAGCTTTACTGAGCTCTGTATAAGCAGCATGACCTAGTTTGACTCCCCGACCAAGGTGCTGCTTTCTCCCCATTACCTGAGAAGTAACTGAAGTCTGCTGAGAAATTAATAAATGTGCTTACAGTCTCAGGGACCAGTCAAGATCCAGATCCTGGCTTCATTCCAAAGCCCGTGTTCTTCCCACCGAAGCCCCAGAGTATCCCTTCTCATTAGGAAGGAAAACATACAAGTAAAATGCTCAACTCTGTCTGCGGGGGCTTTTCTTATTTCCCTCTGAGCGGTTCCTTTGACCAGCAATCCCTATCCCCCAGCAGTGGGCAGCCCTCGCCACTCTGACAAGTCTCCCATCTGCCGCTGTTGGACCTCCCCAGCCCTGACTCCGCTCTCCACTCCAGCCCTCCAGCCTCTGAGAAAACTGTGCTGAAAGGGAGCCTTCCACCCTGGGGCCCCCACCCTGGGGTCAAGAGCATTCTATTTCTGTGGCACTTCCCAAGGCTCAGCAAAATGGAGGGCCGCACATTCCCCTTGTGCCTTTTGGAAAACCCCAGTTTGATCAGGCCAGTGTTTAAAGGACATTTGGATTCTTAAGGAGCAGAAAGGGCATTAGAGTCCCCACTTGGCCCCTCATTCGAGCACGGTTCACATTTTGTTCTTTGTGGCCAAACTGCCCCTGCAAGCCCCCCTTCTGTGCTGTCAACTAGCCTGCCTGTGAATAATTTTATGGCGCTTTTCCCAGAAAATGTCAGACTGCCATTTTGAAGCACATGGTGAAGGAAATGACCTTTCCCCAATTAGCTCATTCATTTAACAGTGTTGGGATGATGTTTAGCCAAGCCGCTCCCTGCCTTTTTTCAGGTCGTCTGTGCAGCTAGATCCAAATGTGAATAAAATACTAGACTCACTTTAAAACACCTTCAGGATGTACACACTTACCCTACCTATCATCTGGATTTCTCAGCTCGGGCGGTCCTGAATTAACTCTTCTCTCCTCAAACTAAGCCATGGCTCTTGCCCCAAGGAAGTTGTTTAACGAGCATAGCTGTGTCACCTGAGAATAATGGCAAAAGAGTGGTTGAAACCTTCATCCTCATCTCCCACCAAAGTGGATTCCAGGGAGGGTGATGTGTTGCAGTCAAGCATTCCTGACAAAAATAGGGATGAATAGTCACTGGCCTTCTACATGAAGGAAGACTTTCTATATTAAAAAAGAAAAAAAAAAGAAAAGAAAAGAAAGCCAAATATTCTCAGAGGAATAGCAATCCATTGGAGAAGCAAGCATGGGAAAATTGTCTTCACCAAAATTTGTATGTAAAATTAGAAGTCAGCAATGGAGAAGAGACTAAAAGGGACTAAAAATGAACTTCTCAACCAGTGGTCCCAACCCCTTTGTGGGGTTGATCAACCCTTTCAACAGGGGTCCCATATCAGATATCCTGCATATCAGATACTTACATTAAGCTTCATAATGTAGCAAGATTTTATGGGTGTGGGGGGGTGTCACCAGAACATGAGGAACTGTATTAGAGGGTCACAGCCTTAGGAAGGTTGAGAACCAACTTCCTAGAGGGCTCTAGCAATGCTGGTGGCATTCTCTCCTAATCTGAGTCTGGTTACACATTCTATAACACTGCGAATTGAGCCATAACCTGTTTATGTTCAGATATGTAAATACACGTACACACAGTTAATAAAAAGCCAAGGTGGAGGCTGAGATAACGCTTAGTAGGAGGTGGTATCCTGAGTACATGAAATCCTGGGTTCAAAATCCAGCACTCGAAGAACAAAAGTGAGTAAAAGGCAAAAAGGTAAAAAAATGTGTCATCATTTGTGTATGACACACAAATATGAGCTTGTACTAACTAATATTTCAAAGACAATAGACTGGTTGAAGGAAGTAGGGAAACAATATTTTCTTTTCTTTCTCTCACCATCTTCCTTCTTCCTTCTCCCTTCCTTCCCTTTTCTCCTTCCTTTCTTGCTGACAATGTCTCTTCTGTGTGGCTCAGCCTACCCTTGAACTTTCAATCCTTCTACTTCAGACTTTGAGTGCTGAAATTATAGCTGGGCCATTTTATTGGCCAGCCTATGCATATATATGGCATTGGTATGTGTGTGTGTGTGTGTCTAGATCTCTTCCTTCCTTCCTTCATTCTTTCCTTCCTTCCTTCCAAACATGACAAAATAAAATATATTAATACAAAGCAAAAACCATCACATCAAAGTTGGACAAGGCAATCGAACATAAGGAAAAGAGTCATAAGAGCAGACAGAACAATCAGAGACCTACTCATTGTCACACTCAGGAGTCCCCTAAAACCACTAAGCTAAAACTTACAATAAATATGCAGAGAACCTGTGCAGAGCTGTGCTTGTTGCTTCACTCTCTTGTGAAGTTTACATGGGCCTTGCTTAGTTGATTCAGAGGGCCTAGTTCTCCCGCCTTCCTCCATCCCCTCTGGCTCTTACATTCTTTCTACCTCTTTTGCAGGGTTTCCTGAGCTATCAGGAGAAGGGTTTGATGGAGACATCCAATTTAGACTCTCTCTTGATGTAATTCTGGCTGTGGGTCTCTGCATCTGTTCCCATCTGCTGTCCATAAAAGCTTCTCTGATGATGATTGAGGTATCTGAATAGACAGTGATCTATAAGTATAACAGAATATCATTAGGAGTAATTTTATTGATCCTTTTTTTTTTTTTTTTTTTTTTTTTTTTAGTTCAGTAGTGTTTTTTGGTTGTTGTTGTTGTTTTGGTTTTTCCCGGTGGTTTTACCCTAGGTCTTTGAGCTACCTAGTCTCTGGTTCTTGGTCACCCAAGCAGTGTCAGGGATGAGCTCCTGCCTGTGGAATGGACCTTAGGTCAATCAGTGTCGGTTAGCTACTCCCCGAAGTTCTCACATTTTCCTGATAGCTAAGAATATTGAACATTTTTTAAAAAGTGTTTCCTAGCCATCTGAGTTTTCTCTCTTGAGAATTCTGTTTAGATTTGTACCCAGTTTTTAACTGGTTTATTTGTTTTTGCCATATCTAGTTTCTTGAATTCCTTATATATTTTGGATATTAGTCCTCTATTGGATGGATGTGTGTTGGCATTTAAAAGGTGGCGCTATAGGGACAGGTCCCATGGGGGAGGTTTTATTAGGGGAGGGGTCTCTATCTTTGGCTAAGACAGGAAAGAGAAAGAGTGAGAGGGAGGGTAAGACCTCTTATAAGGTGACCCAGCGCATGCTCCGAAGGGCACATGTGGCTTGCAGCAGATTTGAAAGTGTCCTGCTTGTGTCCCTCTGGTGGTGATGTGTCTTGATGTCACTGAGGTTCTCGGGATGGCTGAGGAGGTGCCTGACGTCCCACTTGTCAAGTCCTCTGGGGGCTTGGCCAAGGAGATGCCTGATTGCCAACAATATGAAATTGGTAAAAAACTTTTTCCATTCTCTAGGCTGCAGCCTCACCTGGATGACCTTGTTCTTTGCCTTACAGACGCCTTTTAGGTTCATGAGGTCCCATTTATTAACTGTTGACCTCAATGCCTAACCTATTCTGTTGAGAAAGCAGTCTCCTACACAAATGTGTTCAAGGCTCTTCTCCACTTTCTTCTGTATCAGGTTCAGTGCTTCTGGTTTTATGTTGCGGTCTATGAGCTGGGTGGAATTAATTCTTCTTCTTCTTCCTCTATTCCTATTATTCTTAGATTTGACCTTTCAGAGTGTGCCTTATTTCTTGGATGTTTGATATCAGAAGAATTTTAGATTTAACATTATTTTTGACTGATGTTATCCTTTTATATTTTTTTGTTTTTGTTTTTGTTTTGTTTTGTTGTTGTTGTTTTGAGACAGGTTTCTCTGTGTAGCCCTGGCTGTTCTGGACTCACTTTGAAAACCAGGTAGGCCTCAAACTCAGAGATCTGCCTGCCTCTGTTTTCCTGAGTGCTGGGATCAAAGGTGAGAGACACCACACCTGGCTATTTTTTTTTTTTTTTAATTATACCTTCAATGCCTGAGATTTCCTCTCCGGCTCTTATATTCTGTTGTTGAAGTTTACCTCTGTGGTTTCTGTTCAAATTCGTAAAATTTTCATTTACAGACCTCCCTTAATTTATGTTCTTTTTAATTCTATTTCCATGTTCAGATCAATAATTTTATTTGTTTTCTTCCACTGTTTATGTTTCCTGGATTTCTATAAGGGAGTTATTCATTTCCTCTTTAAGGACCTCCGTCATATTTGTAAGGTGATTTTAAGGTCTTTTTATTTTGCTTCAGCATTTTTTGAATATTCAGGGCCTGCTGTGGTAGAGGTAGCTGGGCTCTAGTGGAGACATATTGCCCTGGCTGGTCTTGGTTGTGTTTTCACACTGGTGTCTGTGAAGCTGAGTTTGGGACAATTACAGGTCCAAGTGCTGATTTCTGGATTTGTCTTTGTTTGGGGGGGGGGGTGTTAGATAGAGATCCAAATCTCTATCTGGATTTTCAGAGAGTGTGATCTTTGTGAGTTGCCTGTTTTCCTCAGCTAGTGTGTTAACAGGGAGTGCCAGCAGGTGTTGGAGTCTAAGATGCTAGGATGAGCTGGGGGAAGCGACTTTAGAGGAGAAGATCTTTGTGATCAGTTGAGGATAGAGTCAGAGAGGAAAGGGAGATCACAGCAGCTTTTCTGCTGTAGAGCTGGAGATGTTGCTGGGAGGACCGGAACCAGAGGAGCCAGAGGGGAGGTGTGAATCTGACTTGAGTCTCCTTGCTGCCTTGGGAGGAGCAATCTGCCTTCAGTCTATTTCTTTCCTTGGGAGGAGTGGCTCTTGGGTGAGCTGGGGTGCCTGCTGGGGTGAGGGGCTGGGACAACACAATGAAGGTTAGACAAAGAAGATTTGTGGGATCCGCAGGGATGGAAGCAGGGGGCCCAGGAAGGCTACTTCAGAGCCTGGAGGGCTGGATCTGGGGGAACAGAGGGAGAAGAGATCTGCAGACAGCCTGTGTAGCTCTGGATGGCTCTCTAAGGAGTTTGCTTCAAAATTTAGTTCACTGAAACGATGAAACTATGTAGAGGACAACACTGTCTTCACTCGTAGTATTAACAACATTTCTCAGCGCTGATAATCTGATTGGTTAAAACAGCTTTCTGTTCTTTCTGTTTAAATGCACATTTCTGTAAGCTTGTGTTTTAAAAGACTGAATATTCACCCCACCCCTCAGAAGTTAACCTCATTTAAAAAAAAAAAAAAAAAAAAACGTAAGACAAGATGTCCAGGCCAGGTGGATAGGTAGGAGGTAACGCTATTGCATTGAACCTAAAGGAGGAAGTAGCTTTAAGGGGACAGCAATGGAGTTAACACCGCAATGAAAGAATGAAGGGGAGAAGGGGCTGAGGTGGAATCTGAGCGCCCATTTTTTGCCAGCAGGCCCAAGCACAGACTCTTTGAAGCCAGGATATCACTTCTTGTTCATTCTCAGAGACCTCCCAAGGCACCTAGTTTCCTAACAAACAACTTTCCAAATTAGCTTGTGCATAGGTCACAGGGGTCTCCTCACAGCTTGGTTCCTGGAGAGAAATTATCATTCTTCTCTTTTCTGGCCCTCAGCAGCTGTGGTTCTGCACGTAGAGGTTTCTGGCCTTTTACAGCTGTTGCCTCATGGGGGCGGGGCAAGCGCTGGACGAGGGCGCTGGGGAAGGGGAGGGGGCAATGACTCGCCTCTCCCCTGACACTTGACTGCTTTCCTTTGACTTTTCCTGGCCTCACTGAGCAGTTCCCCTAGCTAAGAAGTGAGGCTGGTGCTCATTTTCCCCAGTTATATAACCCGTTGCCTGAGCACTGGCGCCTTGGTCTCTGACTCTGACTCAGAATCCCCTGATCTGCTTGGACTCTCTGTTGGCCATAGCTCGTCCCCAGGTTCTACGAAGGAAGAAGTGCCTTAGTTGGCTACTCATCTGCCTCCTACTATTCCAGGTACCTTGGAACAGTCCTGGATTCCATTTCTTTAACCCTGCTAAGGATCCACTTATTTCTTCTCTTACGTGAGAGGCGGAGAAAGCAGAAGAGATCTGATGTGAATTAAGCACAGATCCCCTGCCAGGATGCATGCTTCATGTCCCCAAACCTTGGGAAGGGGTTTTTGCTACCTCATTTTACAGACAGAAGAATAAAAACTCAGAGGTTTTGTTGTTGTTGTTGTTGTTGTTGTTGTTGTTGTTGTTGTGTGTGTGTGTGATTTTACTGTATCCTTAGAAAGGATTAAAATGCAGGCACTTGGGACTCCAAAGGCTTTCCCTCCACTTGCTGGGTAAAGAATTGTCATCTTCCATAAACCGAATGAAATTTCCTAAACCTTGGGGAGAATTCTCCTTTGCTTTTCTTTTTGAAACTCTATCAAATTGTAAAATTGAATTTTGCGACACTAATTAAGAACATTTCCATAAAAAAGAAGAAAAGAAAAAAAAAAAAAACATTTCCATGAGAAGTGGGTCACACCCAAAGAGCTGTTTTCCACTGGAAACTTACTGCAGTGCCTGTCAACTAACAAAGCAGTATTTTCCCACCAATTTTACAGCAACCTGTGCCCCAACCATAACTAAAGCACTGAGATTTTACACGCTAAATACTCAGCAGTGGTTTCATGGGTTCATACTCTCATCTTCTTATATTTGTTTTGTTTGGTGTTATTTCTTTAAGTACTTTTAAAACGTTTTAAAACAGTAATAAAATGCAATAGGGGAAATGGTATTGTGTTCTAGTTTCATTTCATATTATCTCTAAGTATTAAGCATACTAAGATTTTTTTTTAAAGTAAAAACCATTTATAAATACTCTTGTGTACCTCTCAAATTCTTGTAGAATTCTCTAGTGGCCCCTTGGCCTACTCTCATTGATTCACAGAAGCTCTTTACATATTAAGGAAATGAACACTCTGTTGTGGTTTGAATGTGAGATGTGCCCCTACTGTTTTCATTTAGAAATTAATCATAACATAAAGAGATGTGATTGGCCATTGAACTGATAAGGGGTGGACTTGAGATGGTTACTACTGGCTCTCCATTTGATTGGATCTGTAATTAACTAAGTGATCAACTGCTTGGCATATCTGTAAGGGATTTTTTTAAATGGGTTATTTGAAGTAGGAAGATCCATCCTAAAGGTAGGTGGAGCCTTGCAGTTCATTCCCAGATAAAAGAAGGGCTGGGGGCAAACTTTGCTACTTGCCTTCTCTCCTTCACTCTTGCTGGCCAGTTCATCTACTTTATGGCTGGTGTACTTCAATTCCCCTTCTTTATAGACAGTAGTATGCTACTGTATAATCTGGTCTTGAGATCTGATTTAATTTAGTTCTGACCTTGAGATGAGTAAGACACCCAACACTTCTGAGCTTCAATGTCCTAACCTCTAAAATAGGTAATAAGAATTTGGATACCAGACTTACAATGGTTCCTTTGTAAAACAATGAGCTTAATCAGCTGTGGTGAGGGCAGATGTTATTAACCAAGGCTGAGGGACTGTCAACAGGAACCCTTCTGGATAATTACACTCAGCTCTCAGAGCAGAAGGTTGTTCTAACTTAGAACAACCTTGCAGCTACAGCCTTGACCTTTGGCCAACCTGAGGTCTTTTCTCCATCTGTCACACGGGCCTAATCAGCAGGTGTTATTAACCCTTGCTTACTTGTCACTGAATTAGAGATAGTCAATTTAGCTATCAATTTCCTTGCAGATCTCAGGCTTTCTGTTTCAGTTCAGTGACCTATGCCTTCCTGGATGACCGGGGTTTTGTTGTTGTTGTTGTTGTTGTTGTTGTTGTTTTTAAACTTTTTAACTATTCTTTGTGAATTTCTCATCATGCATCCCAACCCTACTCATCTCCTCTTTCCTTCCTGTGCACCCTCTGCCTTTGCAACCTTCTCCCCTCCCTCCCCCCAAAAAAAGAAAATAAAAAATAAAAACAAAACACCAAAACAATAACAACAAAAACCAGTGCGTTGTTACACAGTATACCCTTTTGTCCACACATCTTTATTTGCAAATGTTCACTGTGGTGAGTCATTGGTCCGGCTGGAGGCCTCTGGCTTCTGCTCCACCATCAATACTCCTGGATCCTCACAGGGAGTCCTCTCGGACATCCTGCTGTTGCCCTGTGTCATGGAGATCCTGCAGCTTTGAGTCTGGTGTACCTGGCCTTTCACTTTCCAGCAGCTCATAGATGGGTTAGACGTTGGGGTGGGCCAACTCGGAGCCCCGGATCTGGGCCTGGGTGGTAGCTGATTTGGTCAGCCCTCCAGCATTCTTGAACCCAGCCCACCAGGGTGAGCTCTCCCGCACTGCTCCAGCTAGCTTGCCCAGGGCCAGCTCCAGCTCTAGAGTGCCAACACCAGTTAGATAGGAGACTGGAGGAGAGGAGGGAGAAACTGAATGAGGCAGAGAATGAAACCAAGGGCAACATCCGAATGCTGTGGACACGGATGAGATGCACCCTCAGTAAGGTGGAAGTGAGGGTACATATCAGAGTCCATGCAGCAGGCATCAGGGAGACAGGTGACAGTAAGACCAAGCTGTCATCCCAAACATGGAAATTCTGTCAGTTTAGGCCTTTTTCTCCCTTTACTTTAATATGTTTAATGTAGTTCCTGAATGATTTTGGTTATACACCCCCCCACACACACAATGAGAATGTTATACAGTATGTTTTGATCATATTCCTCCCAGATCTACCTCCCGTTTTCCTTATCTACCCAACTCTGAGCACTTAAAAAAAAATCCAAACAAAACCTCATCAAATCCACTTTGTGCCACTCATGTATCTTTGTATGTGTGGCCCTCAAAGTGGATCTTGGTTAATCTACCAGGGCCTCCCCTCTTAGAGAAAACTGACTGTCTCTCTCAACACCTATTGCTTGCCTATAGCTCCTCAGCTAAGGGTGGGACTTCACTCTAGGACCTGGAGAGAAGAGAGGACCTGGGAGAAGGGAGCCTATAAATGAGGTGGGCTAAAGTCTCTTGCAATAGCCAGTTTTTATTCAGAGCATCAGACCATTTATATCCTGAGGCTTAGAGCGCTCTGCCTTAAGTGGGACATTCTTATCTCACCCTCTTCTCTGGAGGGAGGGTCAAGGATCATTGCAAATGAAGGGGCAGGAAGAATGTAAGAGCCAGAGGCCCTGGGTGACTACAAGGAAACACTGCCTTCTGGTCATAGAGTGACAGCCGCATGTATCGCATGTATCGTAAGCTCAGGGCCCTGAGGCTTTATCCTGGGTACTCTGCCAAGTCATCAGTGATTTTCAATGAGGGATTAATAACGTGTCCAGAACTGTGATTAAGAAATATCTCTTCAGCTCTAAAGGAGTCGCACTTAAAGCCTAGGTCGAAGGTGTGGACAGATAGGCCATGTTAGATGAACTTGTTACAGTATTGCTAGATAGAAGAATGATAATAATAGCCAGAAGAGTAGCCTGGTGTAGGGACGTACAATGTAGCTCCAGCCAATGCCAGAAAGGTAGAGCCCTCAGGAGAAAGTGACTGTCTAGACGGGATAGGTGGAAGGGAAGGGAAAGGCTAGTTTTCTTCTTATTCTGTCTTGGGCTACTGAGAGAGTGAGAGTATTTTAGTCCCACAGTGGAAAACAGAACGTGGTAGGAAATTTCATTGATAGGGACTGTAAGGAGGCTCTTGCTTTTGGAAGGATTTAAAACATTTTACACCAATGGGAAGAAGGCCTATTGAAAGTGGCGATGAGCCTGAATTATCACTGAAACTGCATTCTTTTAGCCAACTCAAATTGCACAGTGTCATATATGTAGGTGTTCTGGTTTTCCAAATTCTTAACTTACATCAAAGTAAGCCATTCTAGAAACTGGCAATGTTAGCAAGATCCCATGTAAAGGGATCATCTGTCTGTCTGAAGTGCCAATTAATTGAAGCAACCATCCTGGGGTACTCATTGCAAAGAAATAATGTTAACCATCATTATTTACAGCCCACAGAAACTAACACTTTATCTATAATTAGATTCAGCTATAAGTACGAGAAAGGGCCCAAGTGACAGTAGTTTAGACAAGATAGAAATCTAGCTCTCTCCTAGGTCAAAGTCCAACTTCTTGTTATTAGTGCCTGGAATACTGCATCAAGTTCTTCTCCAATCTAAACGTTATCTCTACTATTTATCATTACCCAGCCAAACCCTAATTGCTTCATAGTAAATGTTTAGCAACTTTTAAAATTGTGACTTCAAAGAACAATGTCCAAGTGCATAAGCAATCAAGATGATGCGATTAAAGGTGAGGGAAGACTGGAAATCTCTCTTTAGGGCATCAGCAGAATCGAGGTGAGAGGTGAGCGCTTTGAAAGTTGCAGGCCAGTTAGGAAGATGTGAAAGAGACATGAGCTCAATGTTACTTGAAGATAGCGAGTAGAGAGAGAGAGTAGGAGTAAGAGATGCCGAGGATACCAGCGCCGAACCACCTCCTGAAGTCCTTTGACAGTTTATTGTCCAGAAGGGCTGCCTGGGTTTGGTACCCAATCCCCATCACCTGTCTGGCTTTTTAGTTAGGTCTGCTTGTGGCACTGGACAGGTCAAAAGGAACACTCTGTCACAGGACCTGGAATCCATCCTCCTCCCCTTTAGCTAGAGAAGTGGATAAGGAGAGAAGGGCCAGCTTTAGGGGTGCTAGATCTTTCTGGGATCCTCAGAACTTGGTCTGGGATGAACTTGGTCTGTGCACAGAAGAACAGAGGCCCCACTTAGGCCAGCTGGTTATCCTGGTCGGTTGCTTTCTCTGACCTCCTCTGGTGTCACCAGCTCAGAGAGAGCCTTTCCTAGAAATGGCCGCTGTAAATCCACACAGGAATTGAAGTCTACATCAGGTACTGTGTTAAAGAGTGAGATAAAGGTGTACCTGTCGCTCTCTGCACTCACCTCACAGGCTTAAGCGAGTCAGTGGCACATTCAGGAAGGGAAAATGAGTTAAAGATGATATTTCTGACTTCCTAAGGAATTTCTTTCATTTTCTTTACTGTTGCTATATTTTGTTTTTGAAACAGATTCTTTCTGTGTAGCCCAGGCTGAGCTTGAACTTGCTGTTAGTCCAGGCTGACCTTAAACTCACAATTTACCTGCTCTGATCTCTCTTAATGTTGTGCTTATATGCACAGTCTGAGAATTCTTATTCTGTTTACGTGTATGTGTGTGTGTACGTACGTGTATACATAGGTTCTTATCTGTGTTGTGGTTGTTAGGCAACATTGGGGATCCTCCTCCTTCCCCGTTCTCTTTTATTATTATTTTCTAAATGACAAACTAATTGAGTCTGGAGTTTGCTGATTCAGCCAAATGGAATAGCCAGCGAGCTCCTGGGATCTAACAGACTCCAGCACTGGGGTTCTAGGTTCAAGCTACAGTTGCTGGATTTTACATGGGCTGTGGGGATCTGAACTCAGGTCCTCATGCTTGCACAGCGATCACTGAGCTATCTTCGCATCTCAAGGATTCTTATTCTTGAAAGACAAGCTTAAAGGAGGCCCAGATTATATCACTCTGAGGGAATTTCTTGGTTCTCTTTTACAGCCTTTCAAAGTTTCTGACAGTAATTTTCATGCTCCTGGAGACCCAGTCTCACAGGGGTGACAGAACATCTGCCAGGGTCTACGGTACAACCATGCCCATTACCAGAAGTCAGCTTTCACAGTTATATTCTCTTCAGTATTGCTAAGTGTTCATCATTGCCTCTTGCCCCCACAGCCTGCTCCCAACAACCTTCCTTGTCCTTATAACTCTACTTATTATATTTGAGTTCCCCTTCTGTCTGTCCCACTCCTGATGTTTTCTCCTTGGACAGGATGCCCTGTTTGTTGTCTGTTTGCTATATGGCTCTTGCTCCACAGATGTCATGTAATTTCCCACTGCAGATTTATCTGTATTGCTTTGGGGGCAACAACAGAGCAATCCAATACCATTGTTTTATAGAAAACACGTAGAGAAGTGGCTGGTGAAGAGATATCGGCTCGCTAGCTGTGGAGTACTGGATTGTTTTTCTGTGGACACATAACAAATTACCTCAAATAATGGCTTTAAACTATAGTCATCCCTCTGGATCTATGACGGATCTGCCTCGATGCCCACAAATAACAAAGTCTGCGACTGTGCAAGTCCATTCTGGAAAGTGTGGAAGTGTCTCTGCATTACCCACACATATCCTGCTGTGTACGGCAAATGATCTCTTGATTGCTTATAATGCTGAACGCTGATTATCAAGACTGTAATTGCTTGTTATTCTGAGCTGCGTAGGGGAGAAAGACAAAAAAAAAATCCGAACATGCTCAGTTAAAGGTGCAGTTATTTTTCTGAGGTTTTTGATCCACATTTGATCGAGTATAAAGATACAGCACCCACAGATCCTGAGGGCACCGACCTCTGCGTGTGCTGTTTTACAATTCTAGAGGTTAGAAAGCTAGTCTGGCTAGCTCTCAAATAATCTAAGGTCAAAAATTAAGGTGTCATCTGGGACGGGCTCATCTATCTGGAGGCTTTGGGGAAAAAAAAAATCCATTTCCGGACTCACTGAGGTTGTTGGCAGGACCTAGCTTCTTTGCAGTTGTACCACTGAGATCCCATGGCTTTGTCTGGTGTGCTGGCTAGTTTTATGTCAAACTGACACAAGCTAGTGTTATCAAAAAGGAGGGGATCTCCACTGAGAAAACGTCTCTGTAAGATGTGGCCGTAGTACATTTTTATTTTTATTTTTAATAGTGATTGATCAAGGTGGTGCCACCCGTAGGCTGGTGGTCCTGGGTTCTATAGGAAAGCAGGCTGAACAAGCCATGAAAAGCAAGCCAGTAAGCAGCACCCCTCCATGGCCTCCGCGTCAGGTCCTGTCTTCAGGTTTCTGGCCTGCTTGAGTTTCTGTCCTGACTTCCTTCAGTAGAATCTGATGGGGAAATGTAAGCCAAATATACCCTTTCCTCCTCAACTTGCTTTTTGGTCGTGGTGTTTCATTGTAGCAATAGTAACCCTAACTAGGGTTATTATTAGCTGAGTGTTGGGGCATAATAATATTTATTATGGTTTATCTTTTAGTTAATCATCGGTTATTCCTAATCCAGCTGTATACCCAAATCACCACACAGACACTGGAATTTGTTTAATTAACTTAGAGCACAATGCTGGGCAATAGTTACTCCATCCTAAACCTCCAAGCCTGCATAGTTTCCTAACATTCAGATTTCACCCATTATATTAGCTTTTAGTCACATCTGAGGTCCAGTTCATCTCCCCTCATGGTTCCAAGTCCTTTTCTGCCAGCCTCTGCTGGCCTCCCTTCACTTTCTCCTGTCCCCCAGCCCCATTCTCTCCATTGCTCAGCATTGTGGCTGGTTGTTTTATTGACAACACAGAGAACAAATGGTGGCATGTTTACACAAACTTGAGACAAGTGATGCTTAGAATAAGAATAAGAATGCATAAGAATGCAATGTCTGTTTTGAAACCAGATAGCGGGGGGGGGGGGGTAGAGAAATCAGCATTTGAATGAACAAGGGAAAATTGTATACATTCCAAAAGAACACTATACCAACAGGTGAGAGTATTATGGGACATAACCCAGGCCAGCATGGAAACAGAGTTAGGGTAGGTTGAGGAGCACTGTCTCAAGGACAATCATTGCAACAGTACAAATGGTCTCATTTTATATCTGCTGGTTTCCATTCTTCCTTCAGTACCCCTCCCACTTTCCAATTTCATGCATTCAGTTACCCTTTTCCCCTCCTTTCTTTCTTTTTATGTATGTATGCATATATGTATGTATATATGTATTATGTATGCAATGTTCTGTCTGCATGGACACCTGCAAACCAGAAGAGGGCACCAGATCTCATTATAGATGGTTGGGAGCCACCATGTGCTTGCTGGGAATTGAACTCAGGACCTTTGGAAGAGCAGCCAGTGCTCTTAACCTCTGAACTATCTCTCCAGCCCCCCTCCTTTCTTAAGATCTCTTGTGTCTGTTATTTCTAGTTCTGTGACCTACACACACACACACACACACACACACACACACACACACACACACGGACACATATAATTTTAAATCAAGGTTCGGCTTCACTATGTAGCCTACAATGTAGAAGTGTAAGCCAAATAAACCCAAATAAACCCTTCCCTTCCTAACTTGACTTTGGTCAATGGTGTTTCGTCATAGCAATAGTAACCCTCTAACTGAGACAGTGAGCTAGTCAATCTTGTAGAGGTGACACTCATTCACATTGTATTAAGGTCTGTCTCTGTATAGTTGGTTGTTAATTGCTGAACCAGCAGTCAGCTAAATGCTAACAGATTCTGGTATTGTCATTACTGTTGAAGAATCTCCTTTCTCAATGTTGTATAAAAATTATTCTCCATCATCTCTGATTGGGCAATAAAGAGTTGAACAGCTTATAGCTGAGAGGAGAGTTAAGTCGGGTCTTGCAGTCACAGTATGGGATCCCAGATAGAGCAGAGAGAGGGAGAGAGAAGGGAAGAAGGAAGGTCCCCGGGCCATGAGGAAAAGGTCTTCATGGAGGAGTCACTATGAGGACAAGAATAGAACAGAGGTGGCCAGGGCAAGACTAGAGGACAGGTAATGGGGCACATGGCTGGGAAAATAGTCCAGACCAGCATAGACAAGTTAGAATAGATGAGAATCAGCTCAGCTATAGTGCTTTAAATTTTAAAACAAAACATAATTTAATTATTAGAGCCCAACATGGGATGCCAGGGAGAAGACAGTCACTGGTCCATGAAGAGAAGGTCACCATGGAGGAGTTGCCATGGGGACAAGGATGAAACAGAGCGGTCAGGGTGAGACTAGAGGACAGGTAACAGGGCACATGGCAGGGAAATTATCCAGACCAGCGTAGACAGGTTAGAATAAATGAGATTCTGCCCAGCTGCAGCACTTTAAAGCTTATTAATAAATGTAACAGGTCTCTGTCCCGTTATTTGGTAGCTAGAGCTTGCATAGAAAAAGAAAACATTAATTCAACACAACCTGTATTAGTTACCTTTGTTATTGTGACCGAATGCCTGGCAAAAGCCATTTGTGGAGACAACTTTGGCTCATCCTTCTGGGATACAGTCTATCCTGGTGAGGAAGGTATGGCGGTAAGAATGTGAAGTGTCTAAGTTACATTGCATCCACAGTAAGGAAACAAAAACATTCAGTCTAGGGCCCCAGCCCATGGCATGGTGCTTCCTAAATTCTGGGTAGATCTTCTCTTCTTGGTTAAACCTTTCTGGAAATACCCACATAGTCATACCCAGAAGTGGTTTCCATGGCTATTTTAAGCCCAATCAAGTTGGCAGTGAAGATGAAATATCCCAGTATTCTTTTAGTATTCCTTTCAGTAATTCTTTCAGTGTTCCTTTCTTATCTTACTGCTCTAGCAAAGATTTTGAGCATTAATTTTAATAACAGTGGAGAAAGAAACCATCCTGAGGCAGGCGATTGCTACCGTTGTTATGCTGACCTTGAACTTCCAATGTAGCTAAGACTGGGTTAGAACTTGGGGACCTCTTCTGAGATTATAGCTGTGTAGCACCATATCTAGAGGTCACACTCATGCTAATTGGAGTGTCAATATCTTTGTAAACCAAAACAATAACCTTAGTTATGCCATAGATTCTCTTGTTTCCATGTAAAATAACACAATCACCGGAGACTGTCTAGGGGCAAAGCTTATAGGGTCATTTTAAAATGGTTTCATTACCATTTTTTATAGAATCAGTTTATGAAGGGCCCATAGATCTTAAGACAAGCAGTATTTTCCAGAAGGCAGAAACCTAGAGAACTATATAGTTTTAACCATATAAGGATTGGGGAGATCTAGGGAATACTCATGCATTTAAAGAAATGGTCCTAAATGCTGAAACTATTAATTTATTTTAAATTTTCTTCAGTCAGTACTAATATGAAAATATTGCTTGAGTTAATGATGTTATTTTATCTCATAAAATATGCATAATTCCAAAATTGAGTGAGAATTAATTGTATTCATAACTGTTACTGTTATCACTTTAAGTCTTTTATTGCTGAAGTTTAGTTAATGCAGGTGATGTTAAATTAATATTATAATAGTATGTCATTTTGAGCTAATTGACTTAACCAGGTCTTTATTGACCAGACTGAAAACTGAAATAGAGTTGCCATGCAAATGCCAGAGTGCCAAACCAGAACTGATTTTGTTATTTGAACTTTCAAGAAATGTGGCTTAAATGGAAAACAGTTTCACGACAGGAAAGTTCTTTAAACTTAATCTTTGTAGAAAACAATGTTACCTGAACCAACCTCATGCTCAATCACCTAGATTTCTATTGTTCTATCTCTATGTCCCTCCCTTAAAAGGAAATGGTCTAGAAATTGCCAATCATCTTTTGGTTTTTGTTTCCAATTCTTTTTCAATCCTTTCTCTGTTTATGTAACCTTTGAATTTTTTTTTTCTCTTTCTGCTCAACTCATCAGAATGCATAGTCTCTCGTAGGGAATGAAGTTTCTCCTGATTATAGAATAGAAAACGAAGCCAATTAAAGATCTTTTAATCAAATTGTAATTTTGTCCTTTGACAATGCTAATTACATTTTCAAGAATTTCAGCAAAGCTTGTGTCCAAAACAGGCCTTTTTGGACAAGAGAAAGGTGTACATGTTTGTGGACTTCAGGACCTTTGGACTGACCTGGTAACAATATCATACCTCACATAAATGAAGCAGATGCTGTGTAAGGTCCCTATGTCAAGGCCTTCATTTTAAAGAATATTATGTGGGAATGTGTGATGGCCTGATTATAGAATCTCCTCCACAGAGGAGGAGTGCTCCTCATGTGTTGAGCACTTGGTCCCCAGGTGACAGTGGCATTATTTTAAGATAGTCTGGAAACTTTCGGAGGTGCAGGCTTCTTGGAGGAAGTGGGTCACTGTAGGTTAGCCTTTGAAGGTAAAGCGGCTCCTTGATCCATCCTTCCCTCTGTTTCCTGTTCAAGTACATGCAGTACTGTGAGCACGGACTGAACCCCGCAGAATAAAATTTGAATTAGGCAGCAATGCAAAAGTAACATAGAAAACTGGAATAGGAGAAGTGGGCTGGTTGCTGGGGCTTATGTCCTGGTTCTTAAGTGCTTGGCACTAGTTTCTAGCAATAATTTGAGAGAGCGTGAAGGTGCAGCATTGAGAGACTTGACAGAGCTTGAAGCGGCAGCATTTCAGAGCGGTGGTAGAATGCTGCAAGCAGAACTTCGTGAGGATTCGGGTGGGAGATTGGAACCTAACAGTTTTATGAGAGAGAAAGATAAAGATGAGATCACAAAAAGGACCCACTGCAGACACATCCTGTTCCTTTCTGGGCTTTGCTATAGCAAGTAATCCAGCCTACCCTGTCTCCTCTTGTCTAGTCTGTACTAACTACTTTTCTTTACAACATGATACTTGAAATTATAGGAAATGACATTTGTGAAACTTCCTCATTCTTTGGCCTGTCAACTTTTTTTTTTTTTTTTACCTGCAAGACCAGTGTACCAATATCTACTGAGAAGGTCAGGCCTGAAACTGGTTTTCAAAAGAAAAGATAAACACAATCTTCACTATGCAAATCTTTCAAAGATGGCATTGTGTTGGGGGGGATAGATGCTTCTCTCAGGTGCAGGAATCTTTTACCCCATTAAAAAGTCCTCGATATTTCTTCTTTTAAAAAGAGAGGACACTTCTCTCTGGAAGAGTCTCCACCTAATTTTTCCAAGTCCAGACTTGAATAAAACTACCCCCTCCCCATCAACTTATATTTCCTGGTTAATTCGGCCTCCATACCATGTGGCCATCAACAACCCCCATCCAAATATAAAAATGTTGAATGAGGGTGTGGCAGCATGTGCCTTTAATACCAGCACTCAAGATGGCAGGTGGATTGCTGGGAGTTCAGGGCCAGCTTGGGCTACAGAGTTAGTTCCAGGACAGCCAGAGTTCCATAGAGAGACCCTTTCTCAAAAAAAGAGCAGGTGTGGTGGCACATGCTGTCAATTCAGCACTCAGGGAGCCAGAGGCAGGCAGATCACCGTGAGTTTAAGCCCAGCCTGGTCTATAAAGCAAGTCCAGGACAACCAAGGTTACACAGAGAAACCTGTTGTAACCTGCTTAACATGCTTAAACTCTATAGCCTCTCCGTTGAGACCCACTTTAGTTCTTATCATAACTGTAGCTCTTCTGTATACACCTGCTGTAGCCTTTAGCATATCAGAAGCCATTTTGCCTCCAAGTCTCCATTTTGATCATAAAGTGAAATTAAGTTCAAGTTCTTAGGCCTGTGTGCCTGAGACCAGGATACAATTCAATAGTTCAATACTTGCTGCTTAGAATAAAACAATAGATGATAAATGAGTGTTCTGCTTGAGTTACGGATTGCAACATCCTGCTATGTTCCTTACTCCCAGAAAGCTGGAAAGCCCACAGGAAATCCCCTACCCTAAGTTCCAGCCAATCAGCTTGAAGTGCTTTGTCTAGCTACCTACATACAACACAACACACTTGGAACAAAATCAATTATGTTTAGCTTGTCAAAATGATGTAATGCTGCCCTCCCCTCGCCTCCTACACCTGGTTGCCTGGTTATAGTTTTTCATATAAAAAAAAACAACCTGTCTTAGAAACAGACCAGTGTGATTGTCTGGCTTCTGAGTTCAGATTATGGTTTTGACTGGTCAGTTTTTGTTCAAAAAACTTCCATCAACCTGAGTCTGGTGTCCGTATTATCAGTGTGTGGCTATTCCTGAACCTGTAACAAAACCTGCCTTGAAAAACCAAAGTAATAATTGTAAAGAGTTGAATTAAGGGTAATAGTAATAATTTGGGGTTGGGAGTCATTCAGAACTGCTTCTATGCACCAGGAAACAAGGCCTCTTTTTCCCATGTCAGTCTCTAGGAGGTGACAATAGGAACTCATAGGGAGGAAGCCAGGGGAGTTGTGGGTAAAAACTAAGAAAGAAAATGAGCTCCTAAAAGTGATCAGGAAGCCACTACCACCACTCAAAAGCATGCCATCTGAGCCCACCAGTCACTAACAACTAAACGCAGAAAAGGGGAAAGACAAGGGAAAGGAGATGTATGGGTGTCCACAGCCACCTTCCTTACCCAGGACCCCTTCTCAAGCCCCACCCCTCAGCTCCTCATACTCGGCAGGGAAGTAGCTTTCTCTAGAGCCTTGAGGTTTTGCCTTGCAGGGGTCTCCTCCTATCTGCATTTAAAGAATGCCCAAGGGAGGAACACTCCATTAGCTCATGCTGCTTCCAGATCCTTAAAAAAAAAAAAAAAAAAAAAAAGAAAGAAAGAAAAAGAAAAAGAAAAGCTGTGCCAGCCCTGGAGGGGCCAGGAACTCCACAAGGAGACCAACAGCCAAAAAACTTGGACCTTGGTAGGGGGCCGGCTGCAGAGATTGATACTCCAACCAAGGACCATGCATGGAGAGGACCTAGAACCCCTGCTCAGATGTAGCGCATTGGCTGCTCAGTTTCCAAGTGGGTTCCCTAGTATGGGGTACTGGGGCTGTCATGAATTCAGTGGCCCACTCTTTGATCACCTCCCCCTGGGGATTGCAGCCTTGCCAGGCCACAGAGGAAGATGATGCAGCCAGCCCTGACCTGATGAGACCTGATAGGCGAGGGTCAGATGGAAAGGGAGGATGTCCTCCTTTGTTAGTGGATTAGGGAAGGGGCAAAGGGGGAGAAGAGGGAGGGTGGGGGGACTGGGAGAAAATGGAGGGGGCTACAACAGGGATACAAAGTGAATAAATTGCAATAAGTAAAAAAAAAAAAAAAAATATATATATATATATATATATATATATATATATATATATTTAAACAAAAAAAAAACAAAAGCTGTCCCTCTGAGGGGGGAGCAGCCTTACCAGGCCACAGAAGATGACAATGCAGCCACTTCTGTTGAGAACTGATAGTCTAAGATCAGAAAGAAGGAGAGGAAGACCTCCCCTATCAGTGGACTTGGGGAGGGGCATGCATGCAGAAAGGGGAGGAAGGGTGGGATTGGGAGGGGAGGAGGGAGGGGCTTATGGGGGGTACAAAATGAATAAAGTGTAATTAATAACAATAAAAAATATATATAAAAAAAGCTGTGCCAGCAATAAAAATGAAAGGATGTGTTAGGAATCACAATGTTAGCAATGAGACAAGATTCATGTTCTCACAGAGCCAGGACTGTGACCTCACAGTAGAGAGCATCGTTCTGGAATCAGACAAGCAGGCAAGGGAATGGGTTTTGGTTTTAGCTCCTGTACACAGCACTTACCATTTGTAAACCTCTACTTCTCCATGGGTAGGTCAGAGATAAGAATGCATAGGTACCTCAAGGGGATGCTAGGAAGACTAAATAAAATCCAAGTCAGTATTTGCTAGCTCAGCCCATTGTCCTTCTCACCGCTGTGCTTTTAAAGTGTTTCAGGCAGAGGACCATTGGGGGAGCACACTTTAAAATAAAATCTCTTTTCTTCGTATGTGCGGTAGTGATTTTTTGGTTCAGTGAGCAGCGTTTCGATCAGCTGGGTTTGCTTTTTTGGCATCTTAAGATTATGTGTGTATTCAGAAAAAATATTATTTACTTAACTTTCCTCATTTAGAGTTTTTTTTTTCCTATGAATAATAAATATTCTTGGCTGCAGGCAAGCTGACTCAGTAAAAAGAATGTTAACTCAAATCATATAGAAAACTAAATTTATTCAGTGACCTTGTCCCTACTAGCCTGTGGGGCAGGGGTTTGGGTGTTAGGGCTTAGGAGTCGGGAATGTCTTCACCCTAACCTGGTCTCCTAAGGCTTAGTTTTCCTATTCATCAAATTTAATAACTAATTGGTCACAAGTGAATCAGTAGTAGCAACTCTATGGTTTGACTGTGGAATGTCATCCAGGCTTATGTGTTTGAGTCTTCCATCTACTTTGGCTGGCTTTGGGAAGAGAGAAAATATCAATGTTGCCACAGTCATTTGATAAGAATTCTGAACATTATTAGAGCAAGTGATAGCTTCAATGAGAGATATGCTGCTGTGCAAAGAATTGCCTGGCTAGCAAGTTATCTGTGGAGAAAGGGAGTGAGAGAAGAGAAAGGAGGGTCCCAAAGGTAGACACACTTGTCTTTGTGTTGATGCCGTCATGAGTGAAACTTCAGATGAGGACCATGGAAACTCCGGAGGGCCAGAACCTTTATAAATTAATGTGTTGGCAAAAGAAAAGGAAAATCAAGACACAGAGGGAAAGAATGTCAGGGAAACTCTATAAACAAGATGTCAGTTATATCAGGAAAATCATGGAATGCAGTTGGAGACTGTATGACATAGAATGTCATCCTCATGTATTATGTGTCCTTCCGCTGTGCTAGCTTAACAGTGGGGCAGACTGGTTACAGTGAATCAGTGAGAAAGTTAGCACGGAAGAAAGACAATACGGAGTGAGAAGGAAATACTAGTTGGTAGCCAAAATGGACAAGAAAGAAGGGGAGAGAAGCAATCATAGAGACAGAGAAGGGAGCAGGCTTGGGGAATGACTGAAGTGAGGGATACCACGTAATCTAATGAAGTTAAGTTTTGAAATGTTAGACCAAAATAGTTAACTACTCCTTAATTTAAAAAAAAAAAAGAATTGCGTGTAAGTGTGCATATGTATATACATGCGTGTACCCACTCAGAGGTCAAAAGAGGGCACTGGGTCCCCTGGAGCTGGAGCTATTGGCAGTGTGAGCTGCCTGCTGTGGGTGCTGGAACCAGATTCAGGTTCCCCGGGAGAGCAGGCAGCACTGTTGCCTGCTGAGCCATCTCTCCAGTCCCAGTAGAACCTCCCCTTTAAATGTTTACTCATTTGGGAAATGATTTAGAAGCAGACTGTAAAAACTAGCTGGGGTGGCATACACATTTTAAAATGGTCCCTGAGAGGATGGGGTGGGAGATTCTCAGGTTCAGTGCCAGCCTTGGCATACTGGGAAAAAAAAAAATTGAAACAAGACGAAACAAAACAAAAAATCCTACAGAGGTAAAAACAACAACAACAAAAAAAAACGTGTTTTAAATCAAAGTAGATCGGAACTCGATGAACCTACTAAAGTGTTGATGTTAAAAGGTCATCTCATGAATTCAGATGCATAGGTATTTCCAAGTTTTCCCATCTTAGCCAGCTCATCTTTGCTCCACAGCCACCTCTCCTGCAAGCCCATGATGACCTCCCAACCTCTGCACCCAGCCTTCAGGAGAGATCGGACTAACAAACTAATTAGACTGGTCACTAAGAAAACAGCAGGCGAGTCCACACCCAGCTCCAAACGCTGACACCACTGGAACAGAATGTGTGGGCCTGCCCAGCTGCCAAAGACTGCTCTGGCTTTTTAGCTCGCGCTGAAAATTGGTTTTGTCTTGCTGTCTTTCTCGTTTTGGCATACTATGTAAAAGTGTGACACATTGTGGCAGGAAGACTGCACGTAGCTGTGAGCTCCGTAGCGAGCTCTGAGGATGTGACCAGCTGCTGGCCTAATGGGAGTGTATAAATTGACAGATGAGCCTTTTCTGTTTGGGGCAGTTGAAACTTTTGAGACCAGCTTCAAAAAAGGGTTAAGTTTCCTCCACCACCAAAAGAACAAAACAAAACAACAAACCACCTACATATCTTAATATAGTTAGTAGGAAATCTGATATTTCCTGCCCAGTTTCTGGGACTACCCCAGACCACACGGTTGATGGAACTAAAATGTAAAGCTTGTGGCTCTCTCCCATCCCAGTCTCTCTCTCTCTCTCTCTCTCTCTCTCTCTCTCTCTCTCTCTCTCTCTCTCACACACACACACACACACACACAGAAAACAAAACAAAACAAAACAACAGTCTCACCCTATAGCCCAAACTGGCTTTGAATTCACAGTGACCCTTCTGCCTCAGCTTCAGTGCAGGGAGCACATCATCACGCCCATCAAGGCTTTTGACTCACCTCTAGGACAGTTCACACACCTTGCTCTGCCCTGCTCTCAGCAGTCTGTGGTCCCTTTACTGTACCAGTCTTCCCATGAGCCGGCCATGGTGGTGCATGTATATAATCCCTGTGCAGGAAGGAGAATTCCAGACCCAGCTTGAGCTACAAAGGTCTCAAAACCTTTTCCTCTGAAATCCTGGGGCTAACCAGAAGTTAGGGACATTTGCTGCAGCTGAAGATCAAACTCAGCAGCCTTTCCCACATGTAAGTGCACAGTATCCACATGGGACTTTCACATAATAAGTTTTTGAAAGTTGGTCTCAGTCTAATTGAGCAAATCTAATCAGCAAGTATCTTTGTTTTAGAAATATTCTTGTTCTGGACCCTGTTGGTGTGGAAGTGGTTCTGTTTTGCAGATTGTATAATTAAAAAAAATTTTTTTTTAATTTAGCCAGGTGTGGAGGTGCATGCCTGTAATCCCAGAGCTCAGGGAGGCAGAGGCAGGTGGATAGCTGTGAGTTCAAGGTCAGCCTGGTCTACAAAGTTGAGTCCAGGACAGCCAAGGCTACACAGAGAAACCCTGTCTCAAAAAACCAAAACCAACCAACCAACCAACCAACCAACTAACCAAACAAACAAACAGAATAGTTTACTTACAGACATGCTACAAGCCAAACATCTTGTTTAAATGGCAATAGCTGCCTGTCATATGAAGTTGCTGTATTACAGCTATGGCCCAAGCCACACCTATTCTGCACTTCTATTTCTTCTTGATAACATGTCCTGGCTTTGATTTGGCATCCCCAGATTTCTTACCTCTGTGGTAGTTTTTCTGTCTCTTAAATGCCCATCTCCAAAACCCTTCTCTGTTCCCACCTATCTTTTAAATACCAGTGTAAGCTCTATTTTCCCAGCGAAGTTTATTCATCTGTTGTCAACCATCTCCCTGCTCTGTTCGCTCACTATTCCAGGACCCTTTGTCTGAGTCGACCCTAGATGTGTCTGTATTGGTTTCATTTTGTTTTGTCCTAATCGGCCTGGAACTAGCTTTGAAGACGATGCTGGCCTTGAAGTCACAAAGATCTACCTGCCTCTGCTTTGTGAGTGCTGTTGTGGTCGGGAAAGTGAGTGCTGAAAGTCAGGGGAAAGAAAGACAGAAAATAGCCACACTGACTGAACAATGCCCTTGGTATTCTTTACCGAATTTCTCCTGCAACCCCTGTAAGCCTTCTCAGAGACCTTGAAGGAAACACAGTCTAGACTCTGCCCAGTTGCTTGCATGAGACGTTATTATATCCTTGGCTCACTCTTCCTTTCTCCACATCTAGGCCATCCTTTAAATCCCCCCCTTGAAGATCTATTTACTAATTAATTTATTTATTCGGTATTCTGCCTGCAGGCCAGAAGAGGGTATCAGATCTCATTATAGATGGTTATGAGCCACCATGTGGTTGCTGGGACTTGAACTCAGGACCTTTGGAAGAACAGCCAGTGCTCTTAACCTCTAAGCCATCTTTCTAGTCCTCCAACCTTAAGGTTTTAAAATAACCCATAAAATTATAAGTTACCGAATGTGGGAGACAGAAGTCATATAAAAAAGGCACTCTTGACCGTGCTATTGATTGAGTTTCTTTATGAACAGTAGCTCCTCCTAGAGTCTGTGTGCACACTTTGAGGAGGCCTCAGTATCCTCTGGCCCACTCTACTGTTCAGAATCCCGTAACTTTGGGATTAAAGATGTGCACCACAGTGTTAGTTACTGGGACCCAGGACCTAATAAAGCAACTTCACAGAGGGAAGAGTTATTTTGTCTCATGGTTTTGGGGTGCATGGGTAGAGGAAGGCATCACAGGCTGGAAGGAAGGCAGTGGTGGAACTGGTTTCTATCCATGGTGGCCAGATGTGAGGCAGGTGGTCTCTTCCTGGCAGCGTTCAGGAATGAGGAGAGTAGGGCTGGAAGTGGATCAGGCTATTACCTCGATGTTCTGGTTCCAATGACATCTCTGTCAATCATGCCTCTTGGCCCCCAAAGCCCAGTTTCCTATAACAGTGACATCAGCTGAGGTCCATGTATTAAAATACGTGAGTATGTGGGGGTGCATTTTACATTCAGATCATAACAGTGTTTGTTCATCTTTTGGTTATGAATATATAGTTCGTTGTATTCATTGGTCCACAAGGGCCAGGAGGGCAGGGTCTGTGCTGAATTTATCTTTGAATAGGAAATAATGCTGTCCCTCTTTCAGTGAATGTCCTAAAGTTGCAAACAGTCAGTGAGAGTGAATTGCACTTGGTGGCTTTACTTTGCTCCTCTTGACCCCCTCTGTCCCACTCCCCTTTTGTTCTGTGTACCAGGAAGCTGACCAGTTGGGTCCAGCCCATAGAAAGGATGGTGGACGGAAGTGAACTTAGGATATTTATTGCCCATCTTTCTCCCCCACAGCTACCAGAAGTCAGTCCTTCCTTTTGTCAAAGGCAGCTGCTCTGGTCCGGTATCCCTTCCCCATCTTTCCAGCACCAGCAGTTTTAAGGAGAGAGATGGAGGGAGCTGCCCATCTTGATAGCCCTGAGCAGCTCCACTGATGCTTTTCCACCCCAGCTCATACCTCTGGTGCAGATAGAAATGGAGGCTTCGTACAGAGGTGTTGAAGGAGATTGAAACAATTTTTTGTAGGACAGAAATAGACTGCTGGTTTTCTCATTTCATATAAGTTGGTCCAAATTCCCTAGAGCAGTCACAACATATGTTCTAAGTTTGCTGCCTTAAACCATTGTTGAAGCGGCTCCTACTTTTTAGTCAGCAGTACACTAAGAGTTCTTGGAAAGAATAAAACTGTGCTTGCATTTTAAACACTGTTCTGTAATTCTGAGTCCCTTTGTGTCTACGTGGCAGCCTGGACTTGCCTATAATTGTAATGAACAAATATCAAAAATAGCGAACATTTAATACACATTATGTGCCAGGCTCTCATTTGATCATTTTCCTGAACTCTGATATCCACAGCAACTCCAGAAGGCAAGCACTAAACACAGCCATTTTATAATGGGAACCAAGGCCCTGGGAGGTTAACTAACTTACCGGAATCCACATAGCTAATTCTTAACAAGGCAGAATGCAAAGCCAGGTACTATATCTTGAGCTAGCTTTTGGGAGCATGTGAATTAAAGACTCTGAGGAACACAAGATGAATTGAAAACAAACAAACAAAAAAAGGAAACAGTTCAGATATTTGCTGTGTCCCAGCTAGTTTTCATGTTGACGTGACATAAGCTGGAGTCATCTGAGAAGAGTTGAGACAATGTCCCCATAAGACGCTCCAGTCTCCTAGAATGTAAGAGATATTTTCATAACATTGCTTCACTGCACAGATTCAATGCAAAGGTGAACTTCTGTCAAAGTGGGTTTCACAGACACTGTGTTGATTTTGGTTTGTGGTTTCTTCCACTGATGGAGGTCGTGTTTCATGTTCAAATGTTCCTGACGATTGTGCAAGTGCATGAGTGAAACTGTGATATCAGCTGTGTGCCCACAGTCGATTTCTTCATGAATTATTTTTTTTCTTTAGTCATTCTTCATGGAACCTGCCCCTGTTTGGCTCTGCCTTTTCCTCACGGGCTGTTTCCAGTTTCGATTCAGATGTTACACCTTGGGGGTGGAGATGTCGCTCAGATGGTAGGGCGCTTGCTGATCATACCTCAGAGGGTCAATGTCCGCTACTGCATGAATTCGGCGTAGTGGTTAATGCCTGTGATATCAGAACCTAGATTTAAAATTACGCATTTGTGCATCTTTATATATGTCATTGTGGGTTATCAAAATAGGAAAGGAGGGGAGAAGAGATCTTAAGGAAGGCAGGGAAAAGAATAGACAATGGAACGTGTGTGATAGGAAAGCAGAGGGGAGACTACTTGGCAGTAGGAAAGGAATCAGGCAGAGGCAGGCAGGGTTTACTATGTAAATAATTCATTTAAAAAATGCTGTCTCAGAAAAGAAACAAAAAAGTAACAAGGATGCCATATCTGCTATTTCTCCCCCTCCTTTTTTGGTTTTGTTTTGTTGTTTTGATTTGAGACAGTGTTTCTCTGTATAGTCTTGGCTGTCTTGGACTCACTTTGTAGACCAGGCTGGCCTTGAACTCACAGAGATCTACCTGCTTCTGCTTTCCCCAGTGCTGGGATTACAGGCATTCCACTGCCCAGCTGAATTTTCCTTTCTTTTAGCCATCCAAAAAAAGCTTTGGCTATCAGGACATGTCACTTGTTATTATTCCACATCTGAAGGACAGACTGTCCCCCCTAAGATATCACTAGCTCACAGAGAGCATCCAGCATGAAGCACTTACCAAATGTTCACAACTGCTCTATCACATTTTTTTTTTAAATTTCTAGACCAGTTTCAGTCCCATTCCCAACCATTGTTGCTATGATACATTTGGCTGTTATTCCTGTATGGACTTCCTCAAAATTAATCTTCCTATTTACTTCACAATGCAAACTCTGAAGACCTTTGAGAACATCCCAGTCTGGATCTGCCTGTTACCTGTGGTTAGGCTCAAATCAGACCTTTGCCAAGAGCCCCTGAGTGGCCTTTTTACCATTTCTTGCAAAGCTTCCAAGACAGTACTGCAGGCCATCCCACTAGACAAGCTCTGCCTGCGTGATGTGGCAGCCCCAGCTGAAAAAGCATATTATGTTTCTGTAATTACACAGTCCGCTGGGGCAGACCCTTTAACATCACAAGAGCATTCTTCCACCACAGAGCTTTTCACTTGGTGGTTTCTGTATCCTTTCTTAATGAGTTGACCCAACTGAGAAAAGTGGGGGGGGGGAGTGTTAAAACTGGGTTGTGCTCATCCTATCAACCCTCTGTGTGGATTATCAGTAGAGTTTGCTTTGTTCAACATTGAAGAACAGAATGATGGAAATACATGCCACCATCTTAGTACTTCTGGACCTCTGACTCTCTGTTCAGCTGACTTCTACAGTTTTAAAGGTGGATTATGGTATTCAAAGCTCGTGATGCCTTGGTGTTATGATATTTTTTTTAAAAAATGATTCCACATTGTTGTTGAATGTTAACGTTTAATATTGATTTATCTTTTAGTTAAACAGTGGTTATTCCTAAACCAGATGTATTCCCAAATCACCACACAGAGACTAGGATGTATTTAGTTAACCTATCGCACAATGCTGGGCAATAGTTACTTCATCCTAAACCTCCAAGCCTGCATAGCTTCCTGCCAGGTGGATTTCCCACATTATACTTGCTTTTAGTCACATCTTAGATCCGGTTCATTTTCTTCATGTTTACAAGTCCTGTCCTGCCAATCTCTCCTCTCCAACTCTGACTTGCTTCCTTTTCCTCCCCTCTGGACCAGGATGTCCCACCCCATTCTCTCCATTGCTCAGCATTGTGGCTGGTTGTTTTATTGAAAATACAGAGAACAAATGGTGGCATGTTTGCACAAACTTGAGACAGGTGATGCTTAGAATAAACATCACAATGCAATGTCTGGATTGAAGCCAGGTAGTGGGGTAGATAAACCAGCATTTGAATGAACAAGGGTAAACTGTATACATTCCACAAGAACATTATACCAACACCACATACAACAGATCTGATATGAAAGAGATTTATTGGATGGAGGTAGAGAGAGAGAGAGAGAGAGAAAGACATGGTGGGAGGAGAAACAGAAGAGAAACAGAGGCAGAGAGAGTGCAAGAGAGGAGAGAGCAGCAAGAGAAGTAAGAGGCAGAGGTCCTTTTATCCTGGACCCCTGGCAGCTTTGGCCAATGATGACATCACAGGTGCCTAAGCAACCTGGGAATGGGCTAGTGCATCAAGATTTGTGACCTAACACTGGGGAGTCAGTCACTTAAGACAATCACTTTCACACAATGATTTGAGTGCCACCACCCTGAAAGAATCCTTTTTCTTTGACTCCAAGAAAAGTCCTCATCTGTGCCCAGGGTGTAACCTGAACAAACTGACACTTCAGTGCACAGAATTATGTACTATGCTTCCTTCCTGACAGCCCAGGAACAATAGGAAGCTGGTCTTACTGCTCTTCCCATATTTGCTGGTTAGTTTTTGTTTTTGTTTTGTTTTTTGTTTTTTGTCATTTGTTTTTGCCAATTTTATAGAAGCAGAGCTCACTTGGAGGAGGGAACCTTCATTAGATTACTCTGTGGGCATGTCTGGGATGCATTTCGTTGATTGTCAATTGATGCAGGAGAGTCCAGTCCACTGTGGGCAGAACTATCCCTAGGCCTGGGCTGTCCAGGAAAGCTCATGGAACATAGGCGGGTCACCCAGCCAATAAGTGGTATTCCTCCGTGGTTTCTGCTTCAGTTCCTGTTTGTGCTTCTACTGTGATTTCCTTCAGCGAGGGGCCGTGATCTGGAAATAACAGCCAAATGAACCGTGTCCTTCCTAAGTTGCTTTGGGTCACTGCATTTAGCACAGCAGCAGAGAGTAAACTACACCAATAACCACACGCCTGTTTAGTGGGGACTGAGTTACTACGGAGTTCACACACACGGTACATCACCTAGCCAGGCTCCTGGGAGGTCAGTAGAGCACATGCCATTTATGAGTTTCACACAGACAGCTGAGGGGGCGGGGCTTGCTCCCATGGTCTGGTTTCATGTCTGGTGACAGTGGACAGCCCTGCAGTTGCTACCTAAGAAATTACAGTGGAGCTTGTGGAGGAATTACAGTGGAGCAGACTCACCCAGAAAGCACAGAGTGAGGACTCGGGGTTCTCAATGGAGTGTGATCATTGCTATGGTGCAGAGCTTGACAGAGTTAGGGCTTGACAAGGAAGAACCAAGAAGATAGGCTCCTCATTTATCCAGGAAAACATCTGTCCTACAAAAGGATCCTCCAGGTAACAAATAGTCACAGGCAAACCCATGCTTCTCCACAAAAAGACTTTGGCTCAAATTGGACATTTTGCCAAGAGCATCTGAGTGGTATTTTGACCATTTTTTTGCATAGCTTCCAGGACTTACAAGTCTTTCCCATGTGATCTGCAAACCACCATCTATGTAAAATTCTGCGTTGGTATTTATCTGAGCTGTGTAACTTCCTTAGGAAAAGGTGCATAGGGTTAGTTACTTAATAGATGCCAATTCCCAGTGACCTTCAGGTCAACATTTACAGTGCACAGCTGAGTGTGTGTGTGTGTGTGTGTGTGTGTGTGTGTGTGTGTGTGTGTTTGGGGGGTGCTCATTATTTTGATGCCTCACAATGAAAACTACCTTTAGCGGCGTTTCATTCTATTCGTTTATAAAACTCGTTCGTTCTATACTTGTAGAATATCGTTTAAAATTCTACTAATCACGTGCATACTGTGCTGGTCTGAATGAGAATGGCCCCCACACTCACATATTTAAACACTTGGCCAGCAGATGGTGAAACTGTTTAGGAAAGACTAGGAGGTGTGGCCTTGGTGGCCTTGGTGGAGGAGGTGTGTCACTGGGATTGGGCTTTACCCATTCCTTTCTCAGTTAGCCCTCTCTACCTCGTGCTTATGGATCTGGATGTAAGTTCTCAGCTACTGCTCCACTACCAGGCCTGCTTGCCTGCTGCTATGTTCCCCAACATGATGGTCACAGACTCTAACCCCCTCCATCTTTGAGTCCCAAGTGAAATGCTTTCCTTTATGAGCTGCGTTGGTCATGGTGTTTTGTTGGCAATAGAAAAGTAACTAAGATATAATGATAAGGAAGTAAGGTGATCTGAAAAGGTGAATGACCACGTACTTCCACCTACATGACACTGGGGGGAAAATTATGGAGACAGTCAGTAGAAAGATGGGTTGTTTCCAGGAATTCAAGGGAGGGGCAGGAGGGTCCAATTGTGGAATGTGGATTGTCTAGGAAGTTAAATAATCCTGTTCTGTTTTATGTTATAGACTCATCCAAGCAGAGAGCTCACCAAACTTGAACCCTGATGCAAACTTTGAACTTCAGTTAATGAAATGCCAACCCTGGCTTATCATTTATTACAAATGTACCATAAAATTCTGTGTGATAATAAGGGAGCATGATTGGGGGGTGAGGAAGATAAAGTGTATATAGAAACTCTGCACTTTCCACTAACTTTTTTTAAGGTGTTGAGGATTGAAGCCAGGGTCACTTAATGCACACTAGGCAAGTACTTTACCACTTAGCTACATCCTTGGCCCCTTTTAATTATTTTTATTTGGAGATAGAGCCTTCAGTAAGCCAAGCTAGCCTCATATCCATTTTGCAGCTCAGGAAGGCCTTGCACTTAAGATCCTCCTGCTTCTGTCTCCTGAGTAGCTGGGATTCCAGTCATGCACCACCACACCTAGCCTCACCAACATTTTTATGACATTAGAGCTGCAGAATAATGAGAGCCTACTATTAAATATATCTGATATGATGTATACCCATGTATACACACCTATGCAACAACAATAAGAATGCACAGCAATGAAAGAACTGTGTTTTCAGGTGTTGCTGTAGTGCATGGTAAAATGTTCTTAAAACTCATTTTACAGGACTTCGTAGGGACTTAGGGGGCCATGTCTAATAGTACAACTAAGGGTGCCAGGACTCAGAAATGCATTCCAAGTTGCAGTCATCAAAATCCAGATCCTCCCGAGGTCCAAGGCAGAAGCTACAGAGATGGAATCCTTCCTGGGGTAAGGGTGGGGGCTGCTGAGTGATCTCTGTGTTCAAGGAGAAGCATGCACTCAGACAGTGAATCCCGACAGGCACATGAGAACCTGAACCCTCAGCACATTTCACATAAATTTCCAAAGCCAAGCTGAACAATGAACAACATGAATTGAAAATTAGAAATTAAAAAGTGTCAGCTGAGAAAAAACCCACACACACATAGACACACACACAAACACACACGTGAACACAAACACACGAAATACACACACACACACACACACACACACACACACACACACACCTTCACTGGGAAAAACTTTACACTCGTTATTCATGCACTTGTTTGAAAGAGCTCTTCAGGTACCAACAAACCTTAAAAACAGAAGTTCCCTCACAGATGCTGCACTCATCTGGTTTCTGACCCTCTGGGATGAAATACAGATGTGCTTCCTCTGTCCAGGAAAAGTCTGTTACACATAACACCTTTAACCCCAGCACTCATGAGGCAGAGGCAGGAGAATCTCTGTGAGTTTGGGCCAAGCCTGGTCTGTATAGTAAGATCCTTTCTGGGCTGAAAAAAAAAAAAAAAAAGTCAGAAATAAAAGGAGGTGATCTAGCACACAGAACTGTTGCAATACTCAAATTATGTTTAAGTAACACAATATACACATGAACATTCCTTGTAAAGACTTCATGTTGACTGTTGCTATCCAAATTACAATCCTTTTACGTTCCGTGGTAGCTGGTGCTCCCCACATCCTCTCTCCCACCCTGAGTTGTTGTGCTTTGTGGGCTCGTAGCCCTGCTAGGGCTGCCCCCACTCTTGGCTTGTTCTGCAGCTGGGTTCACGGAGCATTTCAGATCTGCCTCCCGAACCCTCAGACTGTTCCCCCAGCTAGATGAGCTCACCAATGCTGGGTGGGTGGGACATTTCATTCGCTGACAATGTCTGTCAGTGTCTCCCAGCAAGAGTGCTTTAAAAAACAAAACAAAACAAAACAAACAACAAACAAAAAAAATCTAAGAACCTGGCTGCTTTGCCTCCCCACCTGGCCCAGAGGCTCCGGCCAAAGTCTGTGGGCAAATTGAGTGAAGGCCACACGTCTTGAGGTTCATGATGTTGAGTTCGGCCTGGGACCTCAGACTGTCCCTGTTTCATGATTTTTTTTGTCTTAACTTCAAGGTTAGCCTAGGCTACTTCTTGAGTTTGGAGAGTGCGCTGGTTACATAGTTTCAAGTGAAACAAAACAAAACCCCAAAATAAACAAAGGAGCCATCTCATCGCCTTGATATAAGCAGACATCTGGAGTCTGCACTCCCACTCTTCTGGGAGAACTAGGATAAATTTGAAAAGCTCAGTTATTGGGCAGGAGGTTAGCTCTGGGGCCTCCAAATCAGGACATAACAAAATATGATGGTGGTCTCTCCAGCTGGGTCAGCTCAGGACCTTCAAGCAGGATGTAGAGATAAGGGTGGTGGTTGATTGGGTGGTCAGGATATGAAGACAATGGTGATGCTGGGCTCCAGATGGACCCACTCAGATTCCCCCCAAACAGGATGTGAAGAATAACAGGTGGGAGGGGTCAGCTCGCTGGGCCAACTTAAACTGGCTTCAGACCTCCCCACCAGCTGTCACCTTTTCCCCTAGTAAACTTTTCAACTTCTGCTCATCAGCTTTCATCTTCTGCATCTCCTGATAACAGGCTGAATTTGGGGTAAAACGGGAGTCCCAAAACAGCATGCCTCATGCCCGGAAGTACCTATTCCAGGAGCACTCCAGAAAGATGATAGCATGGAAGAGGTGTAGAGCCTGTGCCTGTTGAAATTTGCTCCTCTGAGTACTCTACTGTTTTTCTGAAGAGAGAGAGACAGAGACAGAGAAAGACAGAGACACAGAGACACAGAGAGCAAGAGAAGGACAGAAAGACAGAACAAGAGAGAGAGAGAGACAGCAAGAGAGACAGACACAGTGAGAAAGAGAGAGAGCATGTGCCTGCACAGTTAAATGCCAGAATTCAACTTAGTATCTTCTTTAATTACTCACCACCTTATTTTTTGATAGGTGCTGAAACTGGTCCTTGCCAGCCAGCTCAACGGGCTGAACAGCAAGCCTCAGGGGACCAGATCCACTTGTCTTCACCATCTAGCACCGTGTTAAAAGTGCCCACCACGATGCCTGGCTTTCTACATAGGTGCTGGGAGTCGCTACTCAAATCCTCAGGCTTAAGCAGCAGACAGTTTTATGTA
Organism: Psammomys obesus; assembly: GCF_907164565.1. Lineage (NCBI taxonomy): Eukaryota > Metazoa > Chordata > Mammalia > Rodentia > Muridae > Psammomys > Psammomys obesus. Next base: position 16,929,434 of record NW_026596095.1, on the reverse strand, counting down.
TTAAACCTTCCCCTGGCCCCACAGAGTGGGCTCTTGCTGCTTGGATTGTTCTAGTTAGACTCCGGACTGCTCGCCCTGCCACTGAGTCTTATCTGAATTTTTTCCCTTTAGTAGACCCCCGGCTGTTGCCGAGGGGAAGACCAGAGGAACCTGGACACTTCCTGGTGACACCGTTCAATCCCATGAAGCTGATCGGGGGATCCTCACAGCAGGACAGAGTTCAGAAGTGGCAATGTCAGCCACGGGTCAGCTCCACGTTTACGCAAGACCTTGCCATTGGATTCCTGTGTGCCTGAAGTTGTTTTCCCATCACACAAAAAGCGGGGAAAAGGGCTTTTGTGTTGCTCTGTGGAGTCGATAGTATTTTCATGCAGAGAACAAAGAGTAAGTTTTGGGAAATGTGAAGGCTGTTATTTTGATGCATTGAGAATGGGTTTTGGCCAGGTGTGGTGGTACGCACCTTTAATGCCAGCACTCGGGGAGCAGAGGCAGGTGGATCTCTCTGAGTTCAAGGCCAGCCTGGTCTACATAGTGAGTTCTAGACCAGCCACAAATACAGAATTTTTTTTTTTTTGGTACTGATACTTGGAATTATTTATTTTGGGGAAACCACTTGTTGAAACCATTTTCTGCTTCCACGTGATTTTTGGTGTTTGTTTGCCTGATGGTCAAGTGTAAGCTCTTTTAATAGCTCTTTTATTGTGTTAACACCGTAAAAGAATGATAATTAATGAGCATAGCTGTGTTGTAAGGAAGCTGTTTTCTCTTGTTGCTCATATTTCCATGGGTGAATAAACAATTTCACAGTCTGCATTAGCTTTTATTTTTATCTCTCCTATTCTTACATTTGCTTTTCAGGCAAAGAAAAATCCATTTAGTAAATTAGGGCTGAATTTTAATAAGTGGCCTGAAAGTATGCCCTTATTATGGTTGATTTTTATTCGCTAAGTCATTTACAAAGTACTAGCTTTTGGCTATTTTGGGCACTGTGAGAAACAACACAGAACTCAATACTGAAATCCGAAATATCATAATGATGACTTTGTGAAACCGATCTGTGTGTGGAAAGACTAACCACGGATATATAATTTCTTGAGAATTTTATTTTTAACTGCATTCTTATAAACTTTTACTTTCATCTCTTCAGTGTTTTGTGATTTGAAACTCAGTTTTTAAGTAAAATAATTCGAGAAAGGCATTTTGTTAAGGTCATAACTCCTAAAGAATCAGAACATACTACTTCCCAAACAGCAGGATATCTTCAAAATTATTGTGTCATTGGTTCTCATGCTTTTGGCATTATTTCAACAGTAATCTAGTCTTTGAGTACAAAGGGAATTGAGAATGATGTTTTATTGCTTGCTCTGTAGACAGGGTGTCTCACCATATCGCCCACAACAGTTTTGAACTCATGACTTTCCTACCTCAACTTCCTAAGTATTGGGATTATAGGACTCAGTGTGTGTGGGTGTACACACGTGTGACTTTTTTTTTTTTTTTTTTTTTAAACAGGGTTTCTGTGTAACAGCCCTGGCTGTTCTGGAACTCACTTTGTAGACCAGGCTGGTCTCAAGCTCAGAGATCTGCTTGCCTTTGCCTCCCAAGCTCTGGGATTAGAGGCATGTGCCATCACTGCCTAGCTCAATGTATATTTTAATTTTTTTCTACATTTTGTTCATTTATTGTATGTGCACACAAATAGAGAGCAATGGAAAACCTGTGTGAGTTGGTTCTCTCTCCCAATCTGTGGGTCCCTGGGCTAGAGCTCAGGTTGTTAGGTCCACAGCAGGGCTGGTGGGAATTCCCTCTTGCTGGCTCATCATATTTTTCATGTCTAATATTTGACATTTTTGCTTAGGGACAATAAGACTATTCCTTCATGGAATATAAATTGTCTTGTGTAAACTATCATTAGGGAATATGATGTTTCCTTGACCTATGACATGGCAAGAAACCAGTTGTGTTGTAATGAGGCAGAAGAGACTATAGGACTTCAGGTAAGAAAGAGATTTACTGGGAAATGACAGGCTGTTGGGATTCTGCCCGTGATTCTCTTGTGTAAGTGCTTATGTTCAAAGCCGTGGAGCTAGCTCCTCCTACCCTCCTAGTCTTGTTCCTTTCATGTGCACTTTGGGGGAAAATAATTTTATACTAAACCCCACTGGGCCGCACACGGCTTCATGTTTTGGTACAACTGTCTTGCTGTAATAGGCTCTAAATCTAGCATTCAAGTGTAAGCATGTCTGAGTGACTGAACAGTAAGGTTTTGCAAAGAATAACCCAAATATAGTATCTCTGCTTGGAATCTGCAAGTAAGTCCTTTTAATTCCCCATCAACTTGAGTTTTGTGAAGACAGTATTCCTGTCACATCTTTACACGTCCCCACAAGAAATGTTTCACAACCCAATTGTTTTTGTTCTTTCTGTCTGATAAAGAGCTTCTTCCAAGTATGGAAGTGTCAGATCAATGCATACAACAGTACTAACCACACATCAAATCTGTGTGTCAACTCTGACCAGCTAGAATACCTGAGTGACAGGCAATACATAAATACATAAATGAATAAAAATTTAAAAATTCAATTGCAAGTTGAGCATAGTAGTGTATAGCTTTAATCCCGGCAGAGGTGGAGAGCAAGTGGTTATCTGTGAGACTTTGTAGCCAGCCTGGTCTACAGAACAAGTTTCATTCAGGCTAGCCAGGGTTATGTGGTGAGAAAAAAAAAAAGCAATCACAGAAAAAAAGAGGTTGTAGAATTGAGCTATATTTACATAGTCATGTGGAGAACGGCAAAATATCAAGAAGTTTCATGGGATTTGATGTGGAAGTTTAAGTTGGCAACAGTTTCCAACAAAACTATTTCAGGACTATCCCTGTTTTCATGTTTGCCTCTAGGAACGTTTGAGCAGAAAAAAAAAAAAAAAAAAAAAGACAAGAAGCCTGACTGTAACCTCTGTCAATTGTGGCCTGTGGTCACTGTCCCTTGGGAGGAATCAAGTTTCACGGTCATGCCCACGACAGGAAGAGAGAACTCCCTACCCCGATAGGCTCTTCCTTTCCCTTCTATATGTCTGAAATTGTCCAGAATCTTCCAGAATGTTTGTTGTGGAGGACTATCTGTGTTTGCTTTGGTTTTGTAGCCGGAGCCAGAACTTGCCCTTCCCTGAGAGGGATGAACTCCATCAATCCATGAGAACTTTCCAAAAACTAGCCGCAGGGGACAAGCTGTGATGCCTCTGCCTGCTCTTATAGCTGAGCCCCACACCACCTGAGGAAGCTGCCTTTACCACAGCTGGCACTGTCTACGGCAGACACCAGACCCGTGCTTCAGGGTGAAGAACGGAAAGCTGTTACCACAGACGAGAATGTCAGAATTAAAATGGGACTGAGAGTCCAGGGACAGTCGTGCTGTCACCCAAACAGCACTTCTTACCCTCAGAGTGCCCCATCCCCACCCCCACAAAGAACTAATTTGGGAGGACTCTGGCGTCTTTCTGCTGTCTCATCAGTCCAAATTCACGGTTCTCTTGGCCATACACTCAGAGTCTCTCTCACTCTTTCTCTCGGGAAAAGAACCTTACATATTAGTCAGGGTTTTCTAGAGGAACAGAACCAATATTAAAAAGGAGATTTGCTAGGTTGGCTTCCGTGGCACAGGCTAGGTAGCGACCATTTACATGCTGAAGAGGCCGAGAACCCTGGAGTAGCTCATTCCACGAGGCTGGCTGCCTCAGCAGCCTCAATCTGTCACTGAAGACCTGGAGAATTCCTGAGGATGCCCTGTGAGTCTTCAGTCCCTAGGGAAGACTGCAGGGACTGGGTTCCAATGTCAGTGAAAGGATGGATGCAGGGGCAGCAAAGAATGTGTGTACTCTGCAGCAGGCAGTGGAGGGACATAGGCAAAGGCCCTCAGACCCCTTATAGCTGGTGCCACGCATACTGAGGGACAGTTTGTCTTACCACTTTTCTATTGCTGTGAAGAGACACCATGACCAGGGCAATAGAAGAAAGAATTTCTCGAAGGCTCAGCGTTTCAGTGGCGGAGTCCATGACCACCATGCCGGAGAGCACGGCAGCAGGCAGGCAGTTAATGGTGCTGGAGCAGTAACTTTGGATTGTCCTTACCTGAGAGAGATTTTAGTTGTATTATCATTAATTAGATTATATTAAAATTGCAGCATGGGACTACAATCCTGGTGTTCTCATAAAAGGCAAATCTATATTTTTTGGTAGGGATTTCATGAAGAAAGAAGCCGCTAAAGATGAATTAGCAAAATCGGTTCTCACAGGATGCTAAGGAAGCTATGCTCAGAGTGTTCGTCTTTACCGCAGTTCACCTGGCCCTACTGAACAGCCTTGCCCTTGAACGCTGAGTGCCGATTCAAGATTCAGCCTGGGTGTGGGAAGAATTTGGCTAGATAAGAGATGAGTTCAATGAAGAGCACTGATAACAGCATAGTTTTATATCTGTGAACCAAAGGTCACAAAGTTGAGGGGACTAAGCCAATTTTCTGTGACGGGAACTGTGAAAGTCACTCCAGGAATTGGGCAGATGTGGGAGAGTGTGAGTGGAGTCCAAGCTAGGGCAGTCTGAAGGACAAACAATGAAGACTGGAGCACGGTGACAAAGAGATAGTGCAGGACCGGGGTGGGAGGTGGGAGGGGTGGGGGGGCTGGGAGATGTCTCTGCTGTGATGAGGAGGGACTTTCTCTAGGATTCTGATGCCGTGAGGCCTTTGCGAGAGCCAACAAGACGATATGCACCTTAATTTCCATCTATTTTTTAAATGTGTGTATTATATACTTGGCATAGTCCCAGACAACTGGGATAAAAGCAAAGTCCTTGTTTGACTGAGCTGACAGGCTAGCTTCAGGGAAAGACAGCACATGTGAAGGAAGTTGTGAAATAACTTGAGATGAGAAGGCTCTGAAAAATACAAGTTCTTTCAATGGAAAGAAAGTGCTGGGGTCAGGGGAAGGAGAGTGGTCAAATAAAGAGGGTCACAAGGTCCTCTCTGTCTGAGAGAAAGTGTGAGAATGAGGACAAAGTAGGTATTCACACACACACCTTGGGAAGGTGGCTTGGAAATGTGTTTTAAGAAAGCTTGAAGAACACAGAGAAGGAGCTCTAGAGTGTTGAAAAAGAAAACAGAACAAAATGAAACCAAACAAAACCAGAAAGAATGTTGGAGTGAATGGAGCTTGGGATGGGAAGAAAAGATGCGTGGGCAGCACTTGAGGCCACAGAAGGGGTTTGGCTTGTTCCAGTTGAACTAGGAAGCAAACCATTGAGAATTTAGGGGAAGTGGCAGTTTCCATAAATACAACATCACCGTAATTGACCTGGTTATGTCACCATGGCTCCTGTGTATATTAGTATAAACTAAAATCAGATTAATAAAAGCAGAACAGCAGCTTTACCTGAATGTGGATCAGAGCATGAGATAGCTTTAATAAAGGCTTGATAAGGTCTGCTCTTATCTGATGTCCTGTCATTCAAGGAGAAAAACAGTCTCTGAGAAGAGACTTGTGCGCAGAGACAGAACAGGTGGGTGGTGAGTGTGAAAGTGGTAAATGGGACAAAAAGCTCATTACAAACAAAAGGTCAGCAATCAAAAAGCACAGTTCATGGAAAGTAATAAAAATAAGGGAGTTGAGGTACAAAATAATGAAACTTCCCTTAATAACCTGGACGTGAGGAGTAATGGAAAAAAGACACATTTTTCATTTCGTTTGGAAACATCACATACTTCCCTTGTGGGTATATTTAATAGTCCAAGGTTTGGAGGAGGTTTATAATCACATCACAGCAAGGAGCAGCTATCACCACACAGCGACAGACATACATATATATAATCTGTTTTTTCAAGAAATAAAATTAACTGCATATAGACCCTCAGGGAGAGGTGCGGTCCATAAGTCCTTTCCCCTTGTATGGCAGGGTGCTGATAGTCCCAATCCTGTGACGATCTTCTGCAGATCACAGCTGCTGTGCCTTTAAGCACACAACAGCCACATGCCCTCAGTCAGTGTCTCACACCACCCCGCACTTTCTCCAGCTCCTGTGCTCTCTATTTTCTCTCCTATAACTTTCCCTGGGCCTTTGAGAAGGTGATAGAGATAGTCCATGTATAGCAGGAACCTCAACAGTCATTAATTCTCTGTACATTGACCAGTTATGAGCCTCTGAGGTCACTGCTGATCCCTGCAAAAGGAAGCTTGTCTAACTAAAGCTGATGGCAGCATACGTCTCTGGCCATAAACTTAGTTACTTGTAAAGCGCTTTGCCAGCATATCATGTCCATCTAGCAAAACAACAGCAATAACCTTCCTACTAGGACTTAGGACCTCCCGAGCCGCAGACTTTTCATTGGTTTCATAGGACCAGATGTAAATTCTCACCCTGTAAAGCAGGCATCAAATCTAATCAGAATGTTGGTTACTTCCACAACACATCTGCCACTACTGCACAAGTAGGCTCATGTTACCTGTAGGTGTGCTGTACCCAGGGGAACAGCAGTACTAAGACTGTTGGGAACAGCAGTACTAAGACTGTTGAGAACAGTTTCCCCCTAGCAGCCTGCATGGCATGCTCTGGCACAGAGGGCCAGCCGCCAGGGAGGAACTTCCTTACTTCATTTCTTCATTCTTTGATCAAGATGCATGGTTTATCTTCAGCAAGAGGCTCTTTTAGCTCTGATTCGCAATCAATGGCAGTGCCAATTTTCTTGTATTATTTTGAGGAACCTCAGGAGGCTCCCTGGCCAATGATTTGTAGAGGCCACTCACTCTGGGCACTGGGATTTTTGTTCAATAACCCATGGCTTCTCAGAGCAATGTTGTTAATCCACACAGTTAAGTAAGTGTTGAGCACGTGGAGTGCACAGTCTAAACTGAGATAGGTCACACTAGATTTTTGACAGTTATATAAAGTAAAATCTAGTTTATATGTAGTAAACACAACCTTTTGCTTTGTGGTTTTGGTATATACAATGACAATATTTGGACTTACCATTTTAAATAAACTATCATTAAAATTACTTTCACCTGTTTTCATTTTTTTTTTCACTGTTATAATGTGTCCACGCCAATGTTACAATGTTAGTGATGACTTTAACGCTGGAGAAAGGAAATTCAGCAAGTATGGAAAGATACAATGTCTTCATTGTGTCTCTAAAGCTGACAGCACAGCAGCATCCTTGTATGGGTGTAAACATAATTACTTAGAAGGCCACTTGACAGGCATATCACGTATATCTAGCAAAACAACAGCAGTAACTCCCTACTAGGACCTAGGACCGCCCTAGGTTTGGACCAACTGAATTAATTGCAGGTGAGGGTGAACCAAATAATGCCTGAAAGCAATCATGGTTTTGAACTGAAATCTCAGGAGAAAAACAAGTTCCTGAGAAATTTCAGGTATCCTTTAAATAGGTGGCTAGAGTCATGAAACTGAGTTAACCGAAGGTGAGTGAGAGGGAAGAAAAAAAAAGTTTGACCTATGGAAGAAGTTTAGGCAAGAGGACAAAGCACAGGAGACAGAATGCAGTCAAAATTTCGGTAAAACCAGAGCAAGGTAGTGTGGACGAAACAGAAAGACAGGGGAGCTGACAACAGAGCACAGCTCATTCACCTTCCTTTTCTTTTCATATTTGTGCTCTGTCTTCATTCAGTAAATGTTTATAAATGTATATCTTCATGTCTTCTGCCTTCTGATGCTACAGCTATAAATGTATGCGTTAGAAGATGAATGAAGGGAAGAGCATATTGGGATGGCTGTGGATGTACAAACAAACAAAACTCTAGAGCTCATGGACCTTTGCCAAATGACAGTGGGTGACTTGCAGAACCAAAAGAAAAGCTTAAACCCAGCATGCCGTTGTTAACTCTACATTTCAACACACTGCAACTGACAAAGGACTAGACATGCAGAGAGATGCTGTCTCATGCATTGTGGGATGGAAGTTTAGCTCTATCCCAGCCCTTACCACCACAGGGCCTAGAGTAACCCACCCCCTACCTCAGTGCTGGCAGTTGGCAGATGTTCCTGAAGGATGTGGTAAACTCCTTATCGACAAAGAATGGCCTTTATACCTAAGACATGAATGACTGAAGGAAGCCAGTATTCATAGTAGAAGATATAAGGCCATGCTGGTGGACAGCTTTCATGTCTCAGGGTCTTGATGTGGTAGTTTTCCTTAACTGCTCACATCCAGTTGTGTTAGGGGTGTGGGACTGAGAATGGGGCTGTGTTCATTCATAAATTCAGACTCTTGTGACAGCGATTCTTCAGTCTTCGATATATGGCTTTTGAGGTTCCCCTGGGTGTCAATCTATGGATGACAGCACTGGAAAGAGCCTAAGATGACACCGGTGGCTTTTATGGGCCAGGTCTGGAAGAGAAAAACCACTGCTCACTCCACACCACAACAGCGTCAGAGTTTTTACAGCAAAGAAAGTGCAAACTGCATGGCTGTAGAGCAGAGAAGGAACAATGCGTCCTCTGGGCCATCAAAAAAGTCAAAAGCCACTTCGGGCTTCAAATGCAGTTTAACCTTTTATTATCAAGTTCAACTGTCTCTATGTAATGAAGCAAATCATTAATCAATCAAATTGTCCACAATCCTGAGTCTTCGTTGCTAAACTAAAACACAAAATAACCAGAAATTTTAGTATTCCTGACACACACTCGGAATGCAAAGCATCTCAGAAGCAACTGAGGAATTCAGCAATTCCAGCATTGGGCAATACAGAGCAAAATGAGCAAGTGTTCTGAATCAAACCGCAGGATTCCTTTAAACCTCAGACTCACAGAGTCAGCACCCTAGAATGGCAGAGAGGCAGGAACAGCTATGAGTTGATATCTCCAACCACAAGTAGCAAAGCAGAGAGAGCAAGCTAGGAACGAGGCGAGACCTTGAAACCTCAAAACCCACCATGACTGAGCCATTTCCCCCCAGAAAGGCCACGCCTCCTAAATCTCTGGAAACAGTACCACCATCTGGAGAGCATGTGTTCAAATGCCAGAGCCTGGGGTGGGGGGTGGGGCAGTCTCTTTCAAATCACCATAGGTACACCCGGGTATGCACACACTCATGCACATGAACCTCATACACAGCACAGAGAGAAAAAAATCGGTTTGTATTGTACGTCGGTGCGAGCCACTTTTTAGTCTTTTACCCTTGACTTTTCTATACTCTGTCATCATGTCACTTATATGCCGGGCAGCACTACACTATTGAGATTACAGCCAACAGAAATATAACATCCAGCCCAGCGTGTGCTGGGAGAGGGTTCCCCAGGTATTCTGCAAGACCCTGATACTCAGATGCATTCTTATTATATATTGGGACTTACAATGCCTTCTTCTTTAGAAACAATCTCATCAATGTGATTTGGGGCTTGGATTATCTACGAAGGTTTACCTGGGTCATGCTGTAGCAAAATCACAGAACCATTCATTAAAAGGGCTGCAGAGTACCGACTTCCTGCTATTAGATTTGGAGATGGCATGGTTCGGTAAATGGCAGCTGGAATTCATAACGGCCACTAAGAGTGCTTCTGGATACGCTAAGAAGGGCAAAAAAAGACGCTTAGCACCATGTGTATACCAGGAAGGCTGCTTGATTTTGCCCAATTACTTTTGCCCACATTTGTTTTTATGGAATTTTAATGAATAAAATATATATATTTTGAGACTAACATATGCAGTTTCTGTGCCTGAGTCATCTTTGGAAAAGGTGTGATGCTCAGGGTAAGTTGCTATTTATAAATCCCCTTCAGGACAGCACCAGAAAGTTTAAGTAAACATTCAGTGTGTGCATCCTTGATGGAAAATATATATGATAAACATGTCTCAGCACATGTGTAGAACCTTGCCTTGGGGATTGTTTTATGGTTTCTATTGCTATGGAGAGACACCATGACCATGACAACTCTTTTAGAGGAAAACATTTAATTGGGGCTGGCTTACAGGTTCAAAGGTTTAGTCCATTATTGTCATGGCAGGAAGTATGGGGGCATGCAGGCAGACATGGTATTAGAGAAGAAGCTGAGAGTTCTGTATCTGGGTCAGCAGGCAGCAGGAAGAGAGAGAGACACTGGGCCTGGCTTAGGCATTGAAAACCTCATAGTCCACCTCGAGTGACAAACTTCCTTCAACGAGGCCACACCTGCCCCAAAAAGTGCCACTCCTGATCATTGGGCATTCCGATAAATGAGCCTATGGGAGCCATTCTTATTCAAACTACCACAGGTGATCTTGGACTGTTGTATAAATTTTTTATAGCAACAGCATTCTTCTCTTTGGACCTGCCATAGCACTAGACCAGAAAAAGAAACCCTACAATGAATGTGGAGCAGAGATGGTCAAAATCTTCTCTCTAGCAGGGAGAGCTGCTGGTGCCTCTGTGACCCAGCCTCCTTGCTATTCACAGCAATTATGGGATTGGTTACGCACGAAGATCTCAGTTTGGGCTTTAGATTGTCCACAGCGATAATTGCCTCCTGTGGGGTGTGGTCTTTGCCCGCTGGTAAAGGCCTGCCTCATGAAGCATGGAGAAGAGCATGGTCTAGGACTCTGAGAGACAGAAATAAGGGAGCCCAGAAAGAGAAATGTGGCAGCTTGGAGACACCAGAGACGGATGGTTGGAGGCTTGGAGGAGATATGAGGAGACTGCCTGCTGGGTTTGCTATTGACAAAGTTTGGTATATTCCCCCCCCCCCAAAAGAGCCCTTTGACCCTTAACAGCTGGGAGAAGTAAAGGGGCTATGCCCCCTCTCACCACCAACCTTCTCTCTCTTACCTAGGGTTAAAGGGCTAGTGGAAGGGTAGTGGAGGCTTAAATACTCCAAATAAAATAGAGTTTTAAAATGAGCCCAACAGAGCCTGGATCCCTCCATCACTACCTAGAGGAGTTTTGTCAAATAGCATTTCCTAAGAACATCCACTTTGAGCAGGGTCTGGGTGAGAAGTTAGTTCTTATTGCTGTCCGTACTGTCTAGGTTGGTACTTCTTGCTTGGTCCACTGTTGGTAATGTGCAGTGTAACTGACCAGATTGAAGTCAGTCTGCAGATAAATGAATGGCACACACATGCTAGAGTGTGGAGCATGTCTTGATCAGTGAAGGTTTGCTTGAGAAGAAAGCTGTAGGGATTAGTCAGGGTTTTCTAGAGGAAGAGAACTTATAGAATAGGATATGTTTTATATATATACAGATATATAGAAAATATACATATATACTATATACATACAGAATAAGATATGTGTACATGTATACATATATTCACATACAATTAGATATAGTCATATGGCTTAAAGGCTCTGATCAATATCTACCAATGGAAGGTCCAAGAATCCAGTAGTTGTTGAGTCCATGAGGCTGGATATCTTAGCTGGTGTTTAGTATATGCCAGTACCCCAAAGTAGACTCTAATGCCAGTGAAGGAATGTACTTGCCAGCAAGAGTAACAACAAGTAGGCAGAAGGAAAGCTTCCTTCTTCTATATCCTTGATATAGACTGCTACCAGAAGGTAGCAGTGGTTTAGATGAAAGGTGGATCTTCCTGTTTCAAAAGATCCAGATTAAAAGTCAGTTTTCCTACTTCAAATGATTTAATTAAAAAAAAAAAATCCCTCACAGGTGTACCCAGCTGCTTGGGTTTTAGTTAATTCCAGATGTAGTCAAGTTGACAACCAAGAATAGCCATCACGCTGTGTTGCTGAGAAACTTAGATAGAGACCAAATGGAAGTAAACCTATGATGGAATGTGCTTGTGCAGTAGCAGGGAGCCATGCATAATGAATAAATAAATAAATAAGCAAGGTGTGAATTTGGGGAGCCATGGGACTTGGGGAAGCCAACCCAGAAACAGAATGGGGTCAAGGCCTGTCCAAACCCTGGAAATCTCAAGCTGAGATTGGTGGGAGTAGGAGGATTGTTCCCATTACTGATCTGAGCTTGCGTGTCCAAGCACGAGCACGAGTAGCCCTATGACCCTACCTTTGCCCTCCAGAAGAGGTCATATAGCCTGGCATCCGTGTAAAACTTCCTCTCTCCTTATATGGTCATGTCCTGAATTCCTCATTATGCAAATGAGGCATCCCCAACCTCCCTCCCCTGGACCCCATCCAATGATGTGCATTCACCCTGAAAGCTATTTCCCAAAGGTTTAAATGGCTTTTGTTCTCCCCTTTAAGCAGCTGTCTCATCAGAGCTGCCTCAGAAGAGTCTATTCTTGTGCTCGCAGCCACTTGAGGTCTCTTCCACCCCCTTCCCCCCCTCTCAGGTACTGATTGTCAGCTGATTGCGCTGCAGCAGGGGCAGGAAAGCAAAGTCTGAATGGCAGCCAGGGTGGCTGGAGTAGGGGACCCATGAAGGCTGACAGCCTGAGGAAGAAGTGGAGAGAGAGTTAAGGTGCCAGAGAGGCTGTGTGTAGAACGTGTCATGAGTAACAGGAAGCATGAATCCAGATCACATTCAGGCTATGTGTGCCCTCCTGGGAACTCATCGCAGCAGGCTTTGTGATATGCCCCAATTAACAATTCCTCCTCCCCCCTCTTTGCCAGTGAACTTTCTGACTCTGGTAGCAGTGCGAGCTGTTCTGAAGATGAGTGGAGGGTCATTGAAGCTGGCCATTCCCATAAGATCCCCCTTTGCCAGCCAAAGCTACAGAGTAGATATATAGGTCAGACCTGGCCCAGGACTTGTTAGGAGATGTGTTCTGGAAACTTCTGGGAAAGTTTCTGCTCACCAAGTAAATGAAAGACATGTTTAAGAAAGCCATGTTTTACTCTTCTTCCCAGTCTCTATTCTTGAGTATGACTGATACCTGAAACTGTCAGCTTGAGAGCTGTGGTGGTCTGAATATGAATGCCCCCCCCCCCCGAAAGCTCATGTATTTGAATGCTTAGCCACCAGGGAGTGAAACTGTTTGAAAGATTAGAAGGATTAGGAGGTATGGCTTTTGTTGAAGTGGGTGTGGTCTTGGTGTACCAGTGTCACTGGGACTGGGTTTTGAGGTTTTAAAAGCCCATACTACACCCAGGATTAGCTCTCCCTCTCTCTCTCTCTCTCTCTCTCTCTCTCTCTCTCTCCCTCTCTGCCCTCTCTGCCTCCCTTGTGCAGACCAGGTTGTAGCTCTCAGCTACTTCTCCAGCACTGTGTGCTGCCATGTTTTCTGCTATTGATGAACATGGACTAACCCTCTGAAAGAGTAAGCAAATCCCAATTAAATGCTGCCTTTTATAAAAGTTGTTTTTTTTTCATGGTGTCTCTCCACAGCAATAGAACAGTGACTAAGATAAGACCCTAAAAGCAGGACAGAGTAGGGAAATAGTCAGAGAGTATGTTTGATGACATGATGGAGTTCAAAAGTACATTGAGACTTACATCTACTTTCACAGTTTTGACAAAAGAAGATAACTGGCTCTCTTTATAGATCAGGGTGTTTTGTTGTTGTTTGTTTTGTTTTGCTATGTGTACTAAAAGTACACATGACTTATAAACTCCAGAATAAATTCTTTCTCAAAAGTCAGCAAAATGTTTCATACATTCCAATGGCTGGCTGGCTGTATCTGATGACATCACACACAGAAATGTGTCTGCATGCCGAGCAAGAGATTTTAAGCAGTCAAGCCAAGACCCTGCCACACATACACATAAATATCTTGGGCCCAGATATAAAAAAGACAGATGAACCAAAATGAGTCATCTAAAGCCTTCTTAAATGCAATGTGGAAAGAATGGCAATAAAGGACATTTTCTAAAACGCAGAAGTCGATTCATTCATAGCTCAGCCACCAGTGACAAGACTTGGAAGCAAATAAGACCTGAATTCAGAAGATAGAAGGAAATTACATAATATACAAGGAACAGTGGTCATTCCCCCCAAAATGACAAGTTTATTGATTTTTTTTTTAAAAAAAAGGATTAAAGTTTCAAAATCAGAAATGTGAAACTTTCAGTATGTACCATTTTAGTGAAGGGTTCAGATTAAATCAGTGTGAGCCTCGGTGTTTATAGAAAACCATAGGTATCATCAGCACGATGAAAACGATTAGGAAGCTACTCTCTGAGAGTCCTCCCCAACCTGTGACACATCACCAAGAACAAAACAAGATTCTGAAATGCAGCTTCAGAAAATCTGAAGTTAATAAAAGAAGAGGCATGCTTCTTCAGCAGTAAGACAAGGTCCATCCTGACTGTATTCTTAATTTAAGAAAATCTCTTATCTTGAGAGTTTCACTAGTGTTTGTACTTTGTGCTATGTCAATTTAAATACCTAGTGCATTGTTGTTCTTTTTTATTTGTTTGTTTTGTTTTTGTTTTTGAACTTTTGAGACAGTTTTCTCTGTGTGGCCCTGGCTGTCTTGGAACTCACTCTGTAGACCAGGCTGACCTAGACACTCACAGAGATACCCCTGCCTCTGTCTCCTGAGTGCTGGGATTAAAGACGTGCACCACTGCCTGGCTCAGATTATTGTTCTTAATATATTGGACAAATGTATAAACTCTGTTATATTACTTTTCTTAGCGGGTATGGTGGTTTGAGTGAGACTGACCCCCATGGACTCATACATTTGAATTCTTGGTCCCTAGTAGGTGGCAGAAAAAGGAAATGCGTCCTTGTTGGAGGAGGTGTGTTACTGGGAGCTAGCTTTGAAGTTTCAAAAGACTTATGTGATTTTTAGTACACACACATTCTATCTACCTATCTATCTATCTATCTATCTATCTATCTATCTATCTATCTATCTATCCATCTATCACCTCTATCTCTCATTCTTTCTTTGTGGTTGTGGATCAAGATGTAAACTCTCAGCTGGGGGACTCTAATCTCCCAGACTGTAAGCCAAAGTAAATGCTTTCTTTAAAAAGTCATCTTGATCATGCTGTTTTATAACAGCAATTTTTAAAAGCTGTTTAATAAAACAGCCTCCTAATAATATAGTGGGTGAAAATAACCAAAATTTGGGGTCGAAGCATTCACTCTGTGGCTAAGAGTACCCTGCTCCTCTTTCAGAAGACCCAGGCTCAGTTCCCAGCACCCGTATGGCAGCTCCCAAGTGGTTTTAACTCTACTTCCAAGGGATCCAGCTCCTTCCTCTGGCCTGCGTGGGCTCCAGTCATGAACATAGTATGTGTACATATAGGCAGGCACACATTCATACACATAGGATAACAATAAATCTTAAAATAAAAAATAAAAACAGAGACTTACTCCTTGTTTGAGGAAGAACAGAGCTCCGAAATGAATGCCAGTAATCCTAAATCAATAAATCAGCAGGGTCATACTTCCCATGAAAGCCATAGAAGAGAATCCATTCTTAGCTCCTTCCAACTTCTGTGAATTGCTAGCAGTTTTTGGCTTGCATCTGCATCACTCCCATCTGTAAGGCACCTTCAAACCCTTCCCTGCTGTCTTCACCCTGACTCTGTGTACAAAATATCTCTGTCTCCCCCTTGGAAGGAAATGTGAGGTTTTATTCAGTGTCCATGCCAGTAATCCAGGATCAACTCCCATCTCAATATCCTTAGGCAAATCCTATCTATTTGTAAAGTCTGAAAAATTGCATCAACAAGCCCCAGGGCTTAGGGCAGGAGGAGTTAAAACAAAAGCATTTTGATAAGGGTCTTACTTGCTTTTCTACACCTGTGATAGGAACAGAATGTATATGGACTTATGTATTTGTTTTGGGTCACTTTCAGAGGGGGTCAATCCATTGTCCCTCACGCTGTGCACTTGAGCTGAATATCACGTTGTCAGGAACATGTAGAGGAGGAGGCTGCTGGCCTCATGACTGACAGGAGGCAGAAGAAAGACACACCCAGAGGCCACGCATAAACTTCCAAGGTATCCCTGGAGAGGCCCCACTACCTAAAATTTCCCCAAGCTTCCCAGATAATGCCTCCAGCTGGAGAGAATGCAGTCATATGTGAACCTGTGGGAGTCATTCCATTTTCACACCACACAAATAAACTGAAAACAGAGGGGATGCCAAAAAGAGGTCCTGCTGGGAAAAGAATGTCCTGTTACCTAACTGGTGACTTTGATCTTCTGAGTGCCTGTCAAGTCTTTGCAACCAAAGAAAACAAAGGCTGAAGACAAATTTACTTGATAAAGTTAGTGTGATAATAAAAGATCTAAAACCAAATAACTAACCTTGATGAACAGCAATTGGAAAAATTCAGGTCTTTTCTCAGGAAGGGCTCATGAATTTTACCTGCCTTGGAGGTTGAGTCCATTAGCATTTGTGGGGAAAACTTCACCCAAAACCATCATGGCTGCTGCAGTACACTTGGCTTCTCTGAGAAACTTTAGTATTGCCAAAATTATTTTTACAGGCTTCTGAAGATACAGAACAGAGAGAGGGGAAATCCTTGCCAAGAATTCTGGCACTACAAAGGCTGAGAGGAAATGTGAAGTGGATGAAGTATTTCAGGAAATTTGAAAACTCAAGAGTGCAAGAGCCATTTAACGCACTGAGAAAATAAAGATAATTCTGCAATTCTTGGAACAATAGAAATAGGCACTGTATTATATTTATTCCTTTTCTCCTGCTGTTCTTCATGCCCAGCTGTGTTCTACCCAGTGTATTCATATACCTTAGGTAATCCAATATAAAGGCGTTAGAATTACATGAATAGTAAATTTTTCTGTTTTATTTTGTTTGATTTTCTGAATGTTTTCAAATCGTCTACATGCTGAGAATAAGGAAGGGTTTTGCACACATATTCTAGAAGTATCTACTTTTGTAATTTACTCTCACAGTGTTAGGTAGTTACTCGGAGTGTTCTGGGGAGTGTATGATTGCTGTTTTTGTAACAGGGCCTTCCACCATATCTCCAATGACTGGAACTCACTCAGTAGCCAGGCAGGCTTAAAGAAAGCCAGTCCTCCCACCTGGGCCTCCTGAGGGCTGTGATTACAGGGGCACATCACAACCCCAATCTTGTTTGTTTTCATTTATTGGGCTTCTTTTTTTAGAGGCAGAATCTCACAGAGTAGTCCAGGTTAGCCTCAGACTTTTGAAGCCTTCTGTCTCAGGATGAAATTCAGGTGCATATCTTGCTTACACCGTCTTCTTTTTTAATGTTTATTTTAATCATTTGTGGGAGTGGAGGTGATGAGGTCAGAGGGCAACTTTGCAAAATTGAATTCTCTTTTTTCATCTCTACCCGTGTTCTGGGAATCGAACTCAGATCATCAGGCTTCCTCTTCACATATCTCTGCCCCACAAACCATCTCACAAAGTTCCTATTTCTTTTAATGTCTTTATTCTTGAAGACTTCTTAAACAGTTTATTTTTGTGTGAACGGGGTGATGAGTTACATACCAGAGAGTTCACAGACAGTAGAGTGCAATGGGCAGGCAGTGATACCCTCAGGCCAGCCATCAGGCTGCGAGGTGAGGTACCTTTAGCTGCCGAATGACCCCTCTATCCTGTAACATCTTTATTTCAAAGGGAATCCTAGGTTACTTTGGCTAATAAATATTCATTGGAATGCATGTATTTACTGTGGCAACAAGTATTTGTAGAGGGACTGGATGAATAGATGACCAATAACCCAAACACACTCAGAGTAGTTAAGTGGTGTCTTTGGAACCACCTGAGGAAGGAGCAGGAGCCTGTAGGCTGAGAAGTGAAAGCTCTGGGCTGTGGGCATGGTGGTTCGTGACTGACTGTGCACCCTAGAAGATCCCGCCAGAGAATCCATGCCCCACAGCATGGAATAGACGTGTCAGAAAGCTACCGTTTCAGTGATGTCCACTGTCCAGTGGAGAATTTGGGCGCTTACTTCCTTCTCGTCCCTGGAAATAATCTTTCCTGTTCTTTCTCCTTTCTTTTCTCCATAGCCCACTTTCTCATTCTCCTTGTCACAATCCCCATTCCACGTCTCCCCATACTGTATTGGTGATTAGACAGATTCATCGTTTACCAACCTGCAAAAATTAGACTTGACGGGAAAGCCATGCAGCGGTTTTAGGTCTCAGGAAACATTTAACTGGTGCGTTTAGTCTTAACATGGATCAAACCTTTTCAAGAGCTGTTGAAGGCAAGTGAAAGCTGCGGGGTATCATAACTGTCCCGCTGGGGCCAAACACCTCAGACTCACACACTCTATATTTTGAATAGTAGTGGATCTCTGTAATTTTTCCCATCTGTTGCTAAAAGAAGCTTAAAAAAAAAAAGGTGACAGCTATACCTATCTATGGGTATAAGATAAGTATTTAGAAAGCAGTTGAAAACTATATTAAGTAGCAGTAGGTTCTCCTCTAGAGTTTTTTTTTAATATATTTATTTATGTATATGAGAGAGCTTTATCTGCATGTACACGTGTATGACAGAACAGAGCATCAGATCCCATTATAGATGGTTGTGAGCCACCATGTGGTTGCTGGAAACTGAACTCAGGACCTCTGGAAGAGCAGCCAGTGCTCTTAACCGCTGAGCCATCTCTCCAGCCCCTTCTCTAAAGTTTATGACCTTTCCAGCCATGGGTTCTACAGTACCAGGTATGAGTTCCCTCCAGCTGAATGGACTTTAGGTACAATTAGAAAGCCATTGGTTACTCCAAGATCACTTGCCAACATTGCCTTTGGCGATACTTTGGCTTTCTGGTCATTGTCGTGGTTCGCATGCTTTAAAGCTGAGTAGGCCTGCTGATAGCTTTTCTCCATTGGCAGCTTGCATTGCACCTTCTGACATTATGGGAGCTAACCTTCAGGGAGGAGCTTCCAGGTCAACACTAGCCTGATTTCTCTGTCTTAGGACTAATACCTTCACTAGTTGGGACTAACCTTGCTGTTACGGCAGGCAATCAAGGTGAATGGCAATAGCCTAGTGTTTGGGGAATTGCTTAGGCCTCCCTAACCAGAAACTCAAAGGGAAATAGCCTTTGCTTGGAATTGGGGGTTTCTGTTAGATAGACTATGGCTCTTGTGGGGGAGATTATTACATCATTGGAGTAAATCCATTAAGACTGTGTGTATGTGGGGAGGGAGGCTAGGTTTCTAGTGCTGTGATAAAGACCATGACCAAAAGCAGCTTGGGAGTAGAGGGTTTTGTTTGGCTTGCTTATCCAGAGTCACAATCCCATTGAGGGAAACCAGGGTAGGAAGTCAAGGCATGAACCTAGAAGTAGGAACCGAACCAAGTCATGGAGGAGCATTGTTTAATGGTTTGCTTGCTCCTGGCTTAGTGGACCCTTTCACTTCAATCATCAATCAAGAAAATCCCCCACATTTGCTTATTGAAGGACATGTGGATTGTTTTCATTTCATAGCTATTGTGACTAGACTAGTAATGAATATGACTGAGCAAATTATCTGTGGAAAGCCAGGTGTGGTAGCCACCACACCTGTAATCCTGTAATCCCAGCATTCAGGGAGGCAGGCACAGGTGGATCTCTGTGAATTCAAGGCCAGCCTGGTCTACAGAGTGAGTCCAGGACAGCCAAGGCTATACAAAGAAACCCTGTCGTCTCAAAAACAAACAACGAAAGAAAATCTGTGGACCAGGATGTCAAGTCCTTTGGGCATCTGCCATGGGGTAGCATAGCGGGGCAATATGGTAGATTTATTTTTAGCTTTTGGAGAGTTCTCCACCCTGGTTTCCATTTCAACGGATGAATATCTATGAACCACAGTAATGATCACTATGGCAAGATATTCTATGCAACAGTGGCACTCACATAGCAGCAGTAACCACCAGCTGTCTAGGTGGACATAGGCCTGTTCAGCAGAGGGGAATCAGGCCTGGTACTGGAAACCTTGCCATCTACACCGGCTGGTGAGATCGTGAATTTTAGAGGAGAATCTACCATTTCCCAGTACCTAAGACAGTATAAATCCTGACCGCATCCTAAAGACTTATTTTGTGCCCGCATATAAGTGTAGATTTCACCCCTTATCAAAGAAACTTCTCTTTGCAGCAGAGACAAGGAAAGAAACCACAACTAGTCCAAACGCGGAGAACAAGTGATTGCGTGGTACTCAGTCCTAACTGACACACGTACAATACAGCTCCTGCTCCTGAAACTCGGGGAACAGAGAGGAAAAGGGGGCAGAGAGGGTGAAAGAGCCAGAGGGGCAGAAAGTCTGCTGTGAGGTTGTGTTTTTCACACTCACGAAGTCTCAACAACATGTCTGCCTCAACAGGACCTGAACAAGCATGTCAGCAGACATGTTCATACCCAGTGGGGCAATCTATGGGGCCTCAGCCTTCAACAAAGAGCTGCAGGCAACCAAGGATTGCTAACAGCGGAGAGACAGTCAGCCTCAAGGAGGAGCCCCGGGCTGCCCGGCACCAGGCGTCAGCCCTGAAGGAACATACAGGTACCACTGTTTAAAAAGATGGCAGCCAGCAGCACCCCGCCTGGTCTCCAGGCTCCTCCAGTCTTCCTGTCCGCTCTTCCTCAGGATTTTCAGAAGTTTAGATGTAGGCGGAGGTGGGAGGAGCGAGCTCTAGAGAGTGTGATCACAGGACTCGAGAGCTGCGAGGGGGGAAAACCGGGTTGGTTACCTGGTGGGGAGAGGAGAGTGGAAGACAGACAGACATACAGACAGACAGACAGGAGGAGGGGTGAATAGCACCGAGGAGGTTTGAAAAGCCACGGAGATATCTATTAATTGATAGGCTTACTTTAAAATACATATCACACACATGTGAATACGACACACACACACACATATGTAACACATAAATACACACTCACACATACTTACACAACTCACACATACACTCACACACATATACACACCCATACACACCCACTCTCACACACATACACACATGCATGCACACACACTCAAAAACATCACACACATCACACACATCCATACACACCACACAGGTATTACACACATAAACACACACACACACATATATATATATATATACTCACACACATGTATACACACTCATACCTACTCACATTACACAAATCACTGCATCACATACATACACACACACATCACACACACACACACACACACACACACACACACACACACACACTACACACTATTCTGTTTGCTTTTGTATGTCACCCTGACACGAACTGGAGCCCTTTGAGAAGAGGAACTTCAATTGAGGAAGAGCTCTAATCAGACTAGCCTGTAGGCAAACTTGTGGAACTTCCTCCACTTTTTACATGTTTTTAAAATCTTTTGAAATTAAAATGTAATTGCATCATTGATCATTTTCCTTCCTTCCCTCCAGCCCTTTGTAAGTACACCCCTTGCTCTCTCAAATTCATGGCCTTTTTTCCTCTTTAATTGTTGTTACGTGTGCGTGTGCGTGTGTGTGTGTGTGTGTGTGTGTGTGTGTAAACAGTATTTGCAGAAGAGGTCATGAATTCAAGGGGTGGATGTGAGAAGAGTGGAGGAAGACAGGGGAAGGCGGAAATTACTCAAAATTCTTAAATAAACTAATTTTAAAGATGCAGAGTAGAGCAGACAGGGAAGGGCAGGTGACTGCTGAGCCCCCATGAGCACTGCAGTGTGGATGGAGACCTCACAGGCACATCAAATACTGCCTAACTCTGACCCGGAAGTTTAAAGTTGATCGTGAGGCCCCAAGATCTACATGCTTGATAATGTGACACTCTTGGCCATGAGGTGGGAAAGTGTTTCATAAGGAAACACAGCGTAGTGTGCAGAGTCTGTTTCGTCCACAGTGAAGCCACCTTGTGTTTTCCTGTTTTCCCTTTCTGGGGTCATGGGTTAGTCTGAGATTAGCTGCAGTGTTGCTCACTGTTGGCAGGGATTCTTGGTGTGGTCCTAGTGTTGGGTGAGCTGGTGGCACCCACTTGGAAAACATCATGAGAGCTTCTGTGGAATAGGAAAGCCCTGGCTCTGAAGGAGAAGCATCACCCTGAAGCTCCGACTGAAAGTGTCGCGTGAGAGCCCAGCCTTGGGTGACTGCTGTGAGAAGCAATTATCCAGAAGCTTGCTCAAGACCAGACAACACTCCCAGCTCCGGGGTAGTCTTTCCAGTCTGGAATTTGAACTGATATATTTTTTTAAATCTTATCTTATCTCAATACTTCTGGTATGTTGCATCTATGATCTCTTCCTGGTGTGAATTCTTACTCTCTTCTTTCTGTTTTTAGTTTATTGATTCATTAAGCAATCGGTAAGCGTTTATTGTAAACTGGAGAACAGATCTGAGACTTTGTACTCAGAACACAAGATCATCTCTATTGTTAAAAACTACTGAGGTCTTGGTCAAGGACACGCATCGAATGGCTGTTTACTTGTTCCACTGGCCAGAGCCTGGTGAATGGGAACCGGTCTGGGCAGCCCTTCCGTGTTAGACACATCACTCGTCACAAGGTTATCAAATACGGTTTAATGTAGGTGGGTGAAGATTCACTAGTCTCCTTTAGGGGAGAGACAGATCCTCCAACCAGTGGCTGTCTCGATCCTCACTGTGAATGGGCTGTGGGAGGAGGGTTTTCATGGTCAAGAGCCTGTTGCTGTAGACCCAGTCCTCCATTGTCAGTGCGGGAGCGGACAGGCATTGCTGTCCTGGGAACAAGGGTGGACTTACGGGCGCCACCCTGCCAGGCCAATCCTGGCCGTGTCTAATGCACATGCTTTCTCTGCTGGTCCCTCAGAGGGCTGTGTTTTACCTCAGTCAATAGGGTAACCCTGATATGCTGATCCTGAATGAAGGAAGATATTTGGGCTAGAACTGGACCTTAGGCATGAAATTTACACAACACACACACATACACATACACACACATACACATACACATAAGCATGTTTTATTTCTTCTAGGGAAAAAAAAACACAACACATTCACATAATGAGTTCCTTTTGGCATTTCAAGCAGACTGGCCATTCTAAGTCCTACAGTGCAATTCCTCCTCAAGGTCTATAATGTCTGACAAGTCAGAGCACAGGCCTCACAGGACTATGTACCCAGACAGGGCAGGGTTTGAAGAAATATGTACGGCTGCTGTCCTGAAATTAAAAAAAAAAAAAAAAAGCTTCTAGTTTAACATAATTGTACGTACATTCTTTCAAATGGTTTTTAAAATTTTTTTTATTATGTTGAAGAAAATTTGATACGCATTTTGCCTGTTTTAAGGAAACACATTCCAAAATGTTTGACTGTCAAACATTTAGTGAAATCTCAGATGATTTTTTTTCAATAAAACAGAGGAGAGGAAATTTAGGAGCTAAAATATAGAGAGTTGATTTACCAAAGGAAAAGCAAAACAAAACAAAAAAAGATCCTGAGAGATTTAGGATGTTTCAGGATGTGAAAATAATAGTTACAAGATGGACCTATAATTTAGAAAACATAACTCTCCCATTCTTTGCCTCAGCCTGATTTCATGAGAAACTCCCACAAATGTTAGAGATTAATGGGCCCTTTTGACGTTAAAGGGTTTCTTTTCCTTCTAGTGTTTGTTTAGTTTGAAATTCAGAATGGCTTAAAGTAGCATTTCTCAGAATGTGTTCCATAGAAGAACACAAGTTCCTTAAAGAACACCGTGCCAGGGGCTGGAGACATGGCTCAGCAGCTAGGAGCACTGGCTGCTCTTCCAGAGGACCCTTCAATTCCCAGCAACCACGCGGCAGGCACAACTGTCCATACCTCTAATTTCAGGGGATCCAACACCCTCTCTGCTTCTTTGGGCACGATGTACACACGTGAAGCACAGACATGCATGCATAAAAACAAAAACAAAAACAAAACATTCATTCACACAAAAGTAAATAAGAACGGAAAACACACCAAAAACTAGAAATCAAGATGGGGGTGGGGAGCAAACTGTCATATCAACTACACTAGGAAATTATTCCATAGCGTGTTCTCTCTTGGAAGCTCACAGTGTCAGGATTTGAAGACTGTGGAAAGAAAAGAAACAAAACAAAACTCACAAACAAAAAACAAAACAAAACAAAACAAAAAGGGACAGTAGAGAAGATTCTATGTGCACATGCATGTGTGTGTGTGTGTGTGTGTGTGTGTGTGTGTGTGTAGGCCAGAGGCTGGGCAAATTTGGCTGCCATTTCTCAGGCAGCCAGCCACCTTGTCTTTGATACAGGGTCTCTCACTGGCCTTAACTCACCAAGTAAGCTAGGCTGGGTAAGCACTAAGCCCCAGGGATAAGAAGTAAGCCTTGGGGATAATCTGCTTGTTTATACCTCTCCAACGTGGGTTCTAGTAACCCACCTCAGGCCTTCCTGCTTGCAAGGCAAATGCTTACTAAGTCACCTCCCCAGCCGGAGATGTTCATGTTATCTGTCCTAGAGCACAGGAATCGCTCTTTGGAAAATGCTAAGCTTCTAATCATCATCTGACCTCGAATTTTTCTCCTCTTCAGATAAGAAAAGCTGTGCAGTGCAGTAAATATATGGACCTTCAACTCACACAGCAGCCTGGCTTCAGCCGCCAATTCTGCTGGTGCCAGTTGTGTGCCCCTCAGCATTCACAGGCTCTTCGTGTCAGCCGCACCTTCCCTAAAGCAGGCATCGGAGCAGAATCAATGGCAGAGGGCTATGGGAAAAATTTCAATGCCCATTTCTATACAAGTACCTTACGCAGTACACAACATGTAAACAATTCTTGAAACCGCTGTAGTTTTGTTTGCATTACTATTATCAGAGATGGCTGCTGTCTGCAGCTAAGCTACTTATAAATAAAGAAGCCGTAAGCCTCCACTCACACTCGCTGCCAATAGCATCATTGCTAATGGCTCTCTGTGTAGGCCAGCCTTTGCGCCTGTTATCTGATCCAAACCTTGTAAATGTCGTTTTTATTTCCTCAGAAGAGGAAACTGTGCTGCACTGATTGCACAAAATCTACTGTATTCCTGTCTTGTACTGTATTCCCTTCTTTTAAGTAGCCTCTTCCTCGTAGTTCTGAGAGTTGGATGTAGCCTATCTCTGACTCATTCTGGTAAATCTTTCTCTGGTTTGTCACTTTGTCTGTCTCTCAATTAGACATCATTGTTTGGGATTAAAGGTGTGTACTAAAGGTGTGTCTGTATTGCAGCTGGATCACACACCTAGGTCTTTGGATGTGATCCCTTTCTAGGAGAGCCATGTTGCTGGATTAAAATTCCTCTACAAAACCTGCCTTACTATTTCAAAGTCTCCAGAACATGCTCTAACTTAGAGATAAACTCTGAGACAAGCAGTGTGTCTTCTTTGACTTCTTATCATTTCTAGCCTTCCATCCTCTCCATCACTCTCTTTCACCTTCTGCAGCTTTCTTGATTGGCCACTTTCTTTGTGTTTCCCCTCTGTTTTTCCATCCACCTGCATTGGGCTACCTGGTCCTGTAACCAATGTGTCACTGAGTAGCTAAGTGATCCTTAAATTCAGGAATCCTTCCGAGTATCCAACTGCAAGATATGATTTCTGCAGAGGGCAGAATATGAATGTCTACGTAATTTGGGAGGGGGGGGGGTAAAAACACCCACTTAGCTTCTTTGGCAAGTGACCTAATAAAATAGTGAAATTCAAGAAGTCCTTTGGCCGGGAGAGCCCAACTGCTCGCACAGCAGGAAGAAGCCCTGGATCTGGTGGCAAAGGTTGTGTTTTCTATCGTAAGCACACCTCTTAGCCAAAAGCTTTCTCCCTCAAGGCTGCTGACAGAGGTTTGGCAAAATCTCCTCCCCCGTTGGCCGATAGGCTCCAGCCCTGTTTTATATTTAACTCGCTCCAGTTCAGGAGGGGCAGGCCCGGGGAGACGCTGTTTATACAGAGCTGGGCCAACATTCTCATCAGTCCTCCTCCTTCCGACTCAGCTTCTCTCTGAGTCCTTATCCCCCACTCCTTGGTTTCCGCATTCGTTCTGGAGTGGCCGGTGAGGGCGAGCAGGATTGGAAAGAGACACCGGACGCCAGAGGGAGAGGTGTGGGAAAGGGAAGCCAGGCTGCCAAACCAGAGGACCTCTTCCGATTGAAAAGGGAAGTCAGCTGATGTAGTTAGTTAAATTTAACATCCTTTCATGTGTGACTTCTGACTTTGGGGGCAAAAATGAACTTTGCAGAGGAAGAGTCCTCGAAGAGGTACTGCATTAAAGGCAAACATGCGGCCATCATCTGCGCAGCGGTGGTGGCGGTTGGATTGATAGTGGGACTTTCTGTGGGCTTGACCAGGTCGTGTGACTGCTCTGGAGACACCGGACAGGATACAACCCCGGCTCCTTCTCACCCTCCTCCCACAGGCAGCACTTCAGCCCTGCCTCCCCAGGACCAGAACGTTTGCCCTGACAGTGAAGATGAAAGTGGAGAATGGGTAAATTTCAGGCTCCCAGACTTCATCGAACCAGTTCACTACGACCTGGAGGTGAAGACCCTGATGGACGATGACAGGTACACTGGCACAGTGACCATCTCTGTCAAACTGACCAAGTCCACGCCTCACTTATGGCTGCACATCAGGGAAACCAGGATCACCAAGCTGCCGCAGCTAAGGAGGCCCTCCGGGGAGCAGGTACCAATTCGACGGTGTTTCGAATTCAAGAAGCAGGAGTACGTGGTGGTGCAGGCTGAGGAAGCGCTTGCCCCCACGAGTGGGGACAGTGTCTACCTGCTGACCTTGGAGTTCGCTGGCTGGCTGAACGGCTCCCTCGTGGGTTTTTACAGAACCACCTACACCGAGAACGGGCAAGTCAAGTATGTTCTGTGCTGTTCTTCCCCTGAGCTCAGCTTCTGCAATGTTTATTTTCCTTTCCGTCTTTTATTTTGTTGTTCTGATCCCTCTCTGCCCTTGCTTTCAATTCTGCTTGTTCATCTGAGAAGGGAAATGTCTTGCCTTATTGTGGTTTCAAAATTCATCACTACGTTTGAAAAATAGTAAATGGAATACCTGGTGTCGAGAAAACAGTAAGTCTTTTATTAATGACGCCAGCGTAAATCAAAACACGCTGCATCCTGCCCTAAACACCCACACAAACGACCTCAAATTTTTATGAATATGTGTATTTGTTAAGTTTCACTACTTGTGTTTTGGAGATATATTGCAGCAATTTTGCAAGGAATGACAATTTTATTTCAAATGACAATTATATTAAATACTAAGTGCTATTTTGTGCAGTTTACTGGAGAAAAATCTTAATGAAAAATTACCAAAGATTTGATTGGTCTCTAGGCTTTCATTTAAGAAGAAACTCTGTTCTTCTGTGATCAGAACTGTGTTTCTACCTAGGCTTTCACGGAATGTTTGATACCCGTATCAGTGATGGCATAGGCATAAGTCTTGGAACCACCAATCATCACTAAGCACGCAATAGTAACGCTAAGCCTTTACGACATAAAAGGCAGTATCCATAAGTATTTTTCTTCCCGGGAGTGTCCCAAGAAGAAGTGTTTAAAATATACATTAAATATAATTATAATTATAAAACTACTGTATATTCTAACTAATCTATTTTCTTCCTATCTGATATTCACATGAATCAGTGGCTTTTATCCTGCCTTGGTTAAAGGCATAAGCTCCTTCCTTGAATTCACAAAACCATCACAATGTGAGTGGTGACCAGGGACCCAGGCTACACTGGACCTGAGTTGTCATCAGATTTTAATCTGCTTAGACATTTGCCTACACAGATTCTGTTAAATGACTGAAAAAAGCTGCGTGTCACCATTCAAAATAAGACCCTGGGTCATCCCTCTGTGAATCTCTTGCCTCTGTTGTCTGAAGCACCCTACAGAGCAAAGGAAAAGTTTCTGGCCCAAATTTCTTCCTATTTATCAGAGAGGCCCAGGAGTAAGAAATGTTGAATCAGGCTTACATTGCTGTGTGGTATGTGGCTAAACTGAGTAGAAAGAATAATAGAAAGAAAACATTGAAGGGATCACATAGATCTATCATGTTCACAATCAAATCCACTGATTTTTTTTCCATTTTTAAAAATGACAACCTAGCAAGATCTAGAAAGTTTCACAGCTCAGCTGTATTGCCCATTAATGTGTTAATCTGTGCATACTTTCCTAGACAATCAAAACTGAAGCTGAGTTACATTCATATACCTATATTTATCTATGAGGACTTTACATTTTAACATATCATAACCCTTTCCTTTTGTCTTAGATATTTAGAAGAATCTGATATTAAAAATCATGTGCTATCTCATCTCATAAATGCACTGAATTCTCCCAGATCCTGTTGCTGAACATCCGTGCTGCTTCTAGTAGATGATTATTAGAAACACATCAGAAAAGAACATCATTGTAAATACACCTTCATGTGCACATTTGCTTATTTCCCCAGGTTGGTTATTATCCTAAATGTTGAATTGCCAGGTCACAGGGTACCAGTATAACAAATCTTTTAGCACTCAGCTTTATTTATACTCTAATAATACACAGTCATTGCAAAGAACCCCAAAACAGTGAAAGGTTAAAAAATAAATAAACATCCACCAATGAGTTGACTTGTGATTTAGTGTTCTTCCACTAAATGCCATGCTGGACACATACCTCAGCACAGCCACAGTGCCATTCACTCAGCTCTTCCATTAGATGTCGGTAATAAGTTGCTCCTACACTACAGGAGCTTAATAAGAACAACCTTATAGACGGTCACTTCTGACTGTCTTTAGTTTGAGTTTTCTAATGTTTTTCGTAGCATTGGTAGGGTTTAAGCCAAATTTTTTATATCATGGCAGGGTTTACATAGAGGCAGATGAGAAGGTTAAAAAGCCAGAAAAATTGTGGTGGGGACAAGAAAGTGAGTTTGTTGCTGAGATTTGTACAGAGGCTAGCTTAGAGAAAACTGTGGGGAGAGACTGGGAGAAAGGAGGCAGTCGCTGTGGGGATAAGCAAGAATTAGAGAGAGTGACACAGGGGTCATGGATGGCAAAAGACTGAAACCTGCATCCCAGTAGAGAGGAGATACCGCAGTGATCAGGGTGGAGAGGAGGGTAAAGCAGCTGATGTCAAAGACAGAGATCGAAGGAGACACGGAGAGAAGTGTGGCGAAAAAAATCACCCAGGTCTGCTGGTTGGCTGATGGTGAGGAGGGGCTAATGTGCCAAGAGCTAGCATCTGAGTGATGTCCGTAAGTAACTTCAGCTGATGCCGTTAACAGGAGGAGGAGCTGGTGTTAAAGGAAAGTTCAGTTTTAGACCTGACGAAACCTGTTAGTCAGAGCATGTAGGAATTTGGGTAAATACTTCTGAAGCAAAAACACCAAAGCTTACGATAAGATTTGGTAGCTGTGTGAAAACAGTGTGTCTTTGGGAAAACATATCATCTCTCACACAAATGTGCCTACTCAGTCATGAAGTTTTGATCTTGAAGTTTTAGCTGTTAGTGTGGATGTTTCCCCAACATTGAGAGTTATCGATGTAGAATGAGATTTGTGAGAAGGCCTTGCGTGCTTGTTGCAAGGCTAGTGATTTTTCTTTATTTTGGAAGCAAGAAAAATTTTACTTGGCCTCTTCTGCATAAGAAGCAATGTGACTTGGAACTAAATGATGAACTGGCTCGTTCAGTCCGCCCCACAGCTCCCTTGGGATGCGAGTGACACCCCACATCAACTGAGCTGCTCTCGGGCATGCCTCAGGGACCCTCGACAGACTGTGTTATTGGTAGTTGCTACCCCTACATCATAAGAGCCTTTCTGCTTAAGGATTTAGTCGAGGTTTTGCTGTTTGTCTTGCTGGCTCACGTTATCAGGTTGCTGGACACAGCCTGGAGCCTGGGAGTCATTATTGGGAGCACAGTGCCAGTGGCTTCTGAGCTAGCCCAG